>NW_020955230.1:968479-1033495 GCF_003031625.1 Empidonax traillii | reverse complement strand
GCGAGAAGCCAACGAAGACAGGAGCCCCCCCTTTTACAGGTAAAAGCTTACCTTTAGCGCGCCTGGGGTGGGGTCCTGACCTTCGATGGATTTCACAGCCGAGGGATAGAAGTCCCATCTGGGTCGCCAAATTGATGCCCAGAAAAGAGCAGATAAAAAAACTGTTTAGACAAAGTTTTATGTCTAAAGCAGTCAAGGTATTTATTTATTGACGGCCGGGCAGCCTGCCAGGCTGACAGGAAAGTGCCAGCCCTACCCCTGCTTTCTGCCTGGAGTATTCCACCTCCCCACTGTTTGGCTTGTATGCCAGCTTGTTGGCTGCTGCCTGAGCAGGCAAAAACAATTTCTTTTACCTCATTTCCCCTCAGATTCAGTGTTGTTTTCACTGAAGTCAAAAAACTCTAGGAAAGTATTGGTTGAAAAGAAAAGGAATCTGGAAAAGCACAAAGGGAGAGGAAAACAGATCGGGATAAGTTCTTTAGGAAAATGAAGCTGAAGACTGGAAGTGCAAATCCAACACAGTACAGCAGAAAAAGCAGGTGTGATATCAATGATCAATCAGCAAGGAGAACACTTTAAGCATATATACTGAGGTTTTACTAAGGTATCTTTGGGATTTGGGTAACTAAACAGCACATAAGTTTAGCAGTATACACTAAGGAAATGAGAAAAAAAAAATTTAAAGGAGGATTTTCCCATGAAGGAATGCAGAGTGATTACCAGAGACTGCAAAACACAGAGGACAAAATTAGGATATCTAAGGAGTTGAACCTGTGATCACATCATCATAGAGGTTTCATACATCAAATCAGCCAAGAATGCAACATGTGAAGGAAGAATGGACAGCTTGGTTTTAAACGGCCTGCATCTGAGAGAGTGCAGAAAATATTGTGGGAACAAAGAGAGGGAAGATGTGCAGCAGAGGTGTTTCTATCCAGCTGAAGTCTCAGTTACCACCTCAGTGACGGTATCGGATGAAACCACCCATTGAACATTACAGGAGAGGGAGGTTTGGGCCTACAGAAGAAAAATGTTAACTGCTATGCCAGGAATGGTACTGTTTCCTTCCATCATCAAAGAAATCAGGGCTATAAGAGGACATCTAATCTAAAGAGGTAAAGAAAAAATTCAGCACAGGGCTTTCTCCAGAATAGCTCAGCAGCACAAACAAAGGTATTGACAAAGTCAGTGAACCAGGCCCTCAGGACTACTGCTCCTGCCATCAGGAATATTTTGGTTGCTCTCCATGTATATCATGCCCTGATGAGATTAGTACCATTTCTGTAAGAAAGAAAGGATTTCAGCTAAACTGTAAGACCTGATTAGCATGGACAGGTAAGCCATTTAACATCTCTGTGAATCAGTGGTATTTACACTCCAGTTAAGATTCAGCCCAAAGTGGGTTAACTGAAAGCTAAATCTCTAGTTTACATATAAGACCTAAACAAATTATCACTACCAAAAATGAAAAAGTCACATTTTCTTCATGTGTGTAGCACAGCAGAAGTTTAAACAGCACATGAACACTGTGTCAGTAAGAGAGTTTCTATCCCGTGACAGCAGCAATGAACCACTAACACTAAATAACTGCACTCAAGTGAGAACAGA
Organism: Empidonax traillii; assembly: GCF_003031625.1. Classification (NCBI taxonomy): domain Eukaryota; kingdom Metazoa; phylum Chordata; class Aves; order Passeriformes; family Tyrannidae; genus Empidonax; species Empidonax traillii. The sequence goes on along the minus strand of NW_020955230.1, from coordinate 1,031,887 downwards.
AGCAGAAGGATCAACTTCATCAATGGCCAGCAGAATGAGACATCATAAATGTGAATATCTTTCCTTCCATTTATCTATTTATCCACTTCTCTTGGCACATGTCTTTCCAGAATAAAGCAACAGACAATATCTCAAAATGATCAAAAGAAGGCAATATGCTACCAACTTCTATGTAGTCACATTTGAAATCTACTATTAAAGTTGCATGCCATATCTGGTTACATTTTGTTAACTACTGGCAAGTGAGAAATGAGAGTGTTTACAAGATATGACCTCTTACTTGTTACATTCCTTCTGTGCAGCTAAGTCTGTTAGGAAACATCATTTAACCACTTTTGCTACTTTCTTGTTAGTCTGATTTCCAGAAGGAAATCCTGCTCAAATGCAGGCAAATTTTCTTGACAGCTGTGAAACTTTGAACAGTGTAGTACAGTCTATTATTGCCAACTCAGTGGTAGCTCTGAAAGAAACAGCTTGGGAGGTTGTGATTCAGAGGTGGAGTTTAATCAGGTAATCAGGAAAGTTCTAGTACATGTTCTGGTCTAAATTTGCTTTGCGATTATTTAACCTGGTCAGCATGTCTTAAAATGCCTAAGCTATCTCTGACTACACCACATGTCAACTCTATTTGCACTAGTGTCCAGTCTCTTCTGTGCTGAACAACTCTCTAATCGGCACTACGTTTTGCAAAGCCTGTCCAAATTTGAAATGTTAAAAGGTAATCTCCTCATTCATTTTAAGTGGCTTAATAAGCTCTAGTTGTACTTCCCTTTCTTCTGCCACATAAATAACACAAAAAAAGTTATGATGCCCTGTAAAACTGACAACATTTAAAAAGGCATCCAGGCATGAAAAGCTGTAGTCTTCAGCATGCTGCCATATTCTCCTTCATACCAACAAATACTGTACCTAATTCTTCAATTAATCTGGCAAACTCAAGGTGATGACTACAGCAGTTTCAAAATTAGTCCCCAGTCTCATATAAAATTAACATGGCTAAAACTGCAATAGCAATAAAGCATCCAATCACATAATTTCAAACGGCGCTCAGGTAGACTTCCTCTTCAGTGAGGTTTGACTCCAGTATATTTCCATGTAATTAAAAAGCCCCATAGATTATAGTTGGATTATATATCTAACCGTCATCCACTGATTTTTTAAATACAGTTCTTCACTATGTGTCCATGAAAAAAAATAAAGTCTCATAAAAGCTGGCATTATTTACTTATTTTGGCAACATCTTTATCATATTAAACCTGAAATGGTACTTAAATACAGTTCGCCAAGACTAGTTAATTTTGCAAAATGTATTTTATGTACTGTTTTTTGAAAATAATGTCTGGACACTGCATGTTCCAATCAAATGTGAAAACAGAATCTGGAAAATATGTCCCCTACCAGGAGAAATCTAGAGTGCTCACCAAAGTCCAAGAAAGTTATGAGAGCAAACTTCTCATTCTTTTGAGCAGTTTTCTGTTTTCTGTTACTCTTGAAATTCCCAAAACCAGACAATCCCTTGCCATATGAATATCATGTTCCTTATTGCTCATTAACAAAAGCCAACTGCACAACATTTACAACTTATAAAGTGCCTAACACTGGGAGATTAACTACTCACTTTTACAGTCATATTTCTATTAGAGGGCAAACTAAAATAAGAGGTAAGCAAGCCACTTCAAGGCAATTAACCAAGGCAGTGTGGCATAATAACCAACTAATGCTACACTGAGATGCTAAAACGGGGACTTACAATGAAATAAAAAGTTTTACTGAAACTTAATCAATAAAGAAAAAAGTTCATTACAGGAAGTCATGAAGAAAATCCTACAAAACATCTCTGCATACTACACCGAACTGATACCTATATGCACCAAATTGTGCAAGAGAATGCAAATTCTGTGATTTCACAGAAAGGTATCACAAAGAGGGTCAAATGTGACATATGGAAATTATGGAAGGAATATAGGCCATATGAGAGGAAGAAAGAAGTTTTATGCAAAAAGATCCTTATAATAAAAGATTTTTAAAACCCTTCCAAAGGAAATAACAACAACAACAAAACCTCCTAGCCACTTTCCCCCACTTAAATATGTATCAGTAGCTTGGATATAACTGAGGCCCTCAAGACTACTACTAACTTTGACTCCTAACAGTTCTTACTTTCAGAATGACTTTAAGCGATACTTGAGCCATACTTTCAATACTTCACCCATAACAAGGTTTTAATTTACTTCTAAGTAAACCTTTTTTTCTTAGAAACCTTTCTAAACACCCAACCTATATGTATAAACAAAAACATCTTCTTAAATGTTTGGGGGTTTTGGTTTTTTCAGTCTTTGGTTCCCTTTGGCTCAAGAGGTTCCTTTATGAGAACTATTCCCAGAAATATTTCCCATTATCTCTAAAAGTTTATCACATCTCTTATTCCAGACAAGTGTCCTGAAAATACACTTTGCAGTAATTTGTAACTAAGCTATGTATTTCTGACAGCATAGTTTGTTATTTAGTACCAACATGCGACATTTCTCTTGAAGCTGTATATAGTCCATCACAGATTTTTTTTCATAGTTTCTACATTTCTCAATTTCTCATTACATTTTATGACTTCCTCTTTCAGACAGGGAAAGCAGACATAAAAAAAAAGCTTTGATGACGCACACACACATAAGTACATACCACATTTGAAGCTAAAAGACAGTCTTATCTTCCAGGCCATTCCATTTAGAATAACGTAGGAACCTGCACTCAATTTCCCCTACATAGAAGGTTACTTTACATCTAAGAACTGATGGTTGAAAATAAGATCAGTAATTGACAGAAGCAAAGAGCAAAGTCTGTTTAGTGCTAAAACAGAAGCTACATGACAATGGATATCTACATACCTCAACATAATCATGTTTATTCTTAGTAGAGCAAAAAGAGGTATCTTCAATTTGCTCCAATTTACCCTCCACAGCTGCTTGGTGAATTGTACCACTGTGCCTGAAAATGGCAGTATTTTAATGGAGAAGGTATCATACAAAGAGTATGGTATCTTTTGTTCATTCTTTGATTCATCATGGCTAGGCTTCACGAACGAAGATTTCAGAAGGGCTCTACCCACACTTGCTACAAGCGCACTGATGGGTAAAAAGGCAGTCCTCTGAAGAATCCTTAGGGTTCTCCTTCAAGAAAAACAAGGACTGGTTTGATGAAACAATCATGAGATCCAGGAATTGTTGAGTAAGAAGAGAACTGCTTACCAAGCCCTCCTTGCTCAGCCATCTTGTCATATAAGAAAAGCAGCCTTTCAACTCGCATGCAGCAAGCTACAACAGAAACTTTGTGACATCCAGAACAAGTGGTGGACCAATCTAGTGGAAAAAATCCAATTATGTGCAGATACAGGTGACTTCTTTGATTAACCATTCATTTTCACTACCAATTAGCTCAATCAGCTATTTGCTGGGTTTTCAGTCTTATTTGCAAGTATAGGATGAGCAGAAACCACTTTCAGCCTCACCTCAGGCTGGACTCCCAAGAACCTACAAGCCCTGATGGGAGCTGTGGTTGACAACCCAGCAAGTCCAAATCTGAACATGGCCTGAATACTAGGCCAGAAATCTAATATTCCCCATTATCTGTAATCCATCTTCCATACAGAGGCACTGTTGAATCCTTGGTCCAGTTATTTGCTACAGCCTTAAAGACTGCAACAGGCAGTTACACAGGTCGAGAAACTCCCTTGGTGGTGTGGCTTCTCTCCATCCTACAGACCTGCCCCACTATCCGTGGTGGCCAGTGCTCCATCTTCACCTCATTCTTGAAGAGTATTTGTCACTGACTTTGCAGCTGTTCAATAAAAACATTCTCTTCTATAAAACACAATGTATTTTATCATTGTGAGCAGCTGAACTAAAGATGAGAAACAGGTTTTGGTAGCTGTATTTGCATAAATAGATTTTATTAAACAACCTCCAACATTTATTTACAGGTCTCACAGTGTACTATTTGCAAAATGATTAAAAATTATTTTTGGTAAGATTTTTTTCTTACAGAAAGAGCCAGCTTCTTCCTCAAGAGAGGAGAGGAAAGAACAGACTACTTGCCAGAGTGAAATAGCTTTAGGTCTCTGGATTACTGGAAAGGCACATAAACTGAGGTTTAAGGTCTATAAATATGACAGCATTAGAGTCATTTTACTAAACATTACGATATCAAAAAAGGAGATAAGAGGCTGAATAAAACAGTCAATATTGAGACCTGTCATTGAGGCAAAGCAACAACTATATATAATATACATACAAACTCAGCCACATATGAGCAGTAGGTAATTTGAGAAAGCCATTTCTCTCAATGACCTTTTCCCCTTTCTCATAAAGTACACTGATTCAGAAAAGCTGAAGAAAAGATGTAGAGACAAGCTGGAGAAAAAGTGGCATGTGCCATATCTGTCCTAAGGAGGAATAAAGAAAGACTTGAAAAATTCTTAGACTGTTACATTTAATGGAAATCTTATTGCTCTTGCCCTGTATCTGAATTACACCCTTGAGCAACAGCAGCAAAATCACAAGAGCTAGGAAAACAGAAGTTTCTTTCAGTATTTCCTCTTCTTCCTGCTGATTATCATCAGTGCTAATGGCTAGATTAATATCAGAAGAAATAAAAATTATCAAATTAATTACCAAGAAATAAAAATTCTGCTGAAATCATAGCATGTGATTACCATGAGTCAAGGGAACATATGTTTGTGTGCACCTTGAGCAGTGAGAGGCAAAAAACAAACAAAAAACTCCAACAACAACAACAACAGAATCAGTATATCAATAACATCATATTCTTTTATCAATGCCGGAGTTTGCACTTGAACAATGATATAAAAATAAACAAGAAACATATGAAGTTATATTCCCTCAAACATAGGCGATTTCCCTATGGGCAGCAGCAGTTATTTATATTATCTTAGTCCAGAAAACTTTCCTCAGAAAGACAATTTCTAAAGTTTCAGTGTTAGGATTTTCCAATTTTGACGGTATTTTTTTTAAGCAGTAGTAAGCAGAATAAAGATTAGAATTGCACTCTTGCTTTTTGCACACATGTTGGTAACTTTCAGAATAATGAAAGATCCAATATCTTAGATCAGAGCTTGGACCACAGAGCAAAAATAAATAAATATGCTTACTTTAGAAACATGGGATTAGCATCTATGAAAATAAACAAGCATGGGTTTATGAAAGGCAGGTCCTGCTTGACTATCCTGATCTGCCTCTTTGGCAAGGTGACCCTCTTAGTGGATGAGGGGAAGGCTGTGGCTATTATCTACCTGCAGTAAAGCCTTTGACACTGTTTTCTACAGCATTCTCCTGGAGAAACTGGCTCATGGCTTAGATAGGTGCACTTTGCTGGGCAAAAAACTGGCTAGATGGCCAGACCCAGAGAGTGGTGAGGAATGGAGCTACATCCAGCTGGCAACCAGTCACTAGTGGGGTTCCCCAGGGCTCAGTGCTGGCCAGTTCTGTTTTATATATATCCTTATTGATGATTCAGATGAGAGGATCCAGGGCATTCTCAGTCAGTTTGCAGACACCAAGCTGGATGGGAGTGTTGATCTGCTGGAGGGCAGGATGGCTCTGCAGAGGGATCTGGACAGGCTGCATTGATGGGCTGAGGCCAATAGTATCAGGTTCAACAAGGCTGAGTGCTGAGTCCTACACTTCAGGGGGTTGTCACAACAACCCCCTGCAGTGCTACAAACTGGGGGAAGTGTAGCTGGAAGGCTGCCCAGCAGGCAAAGGACCTGGGGGTACTAGTCAACAGCAGCTGAACACAAGATAGTGTGAACATGAGATAGTGTGTGCACAGGTGACCAAGAAGGTCAATGGCAACCTGGCTTGGATCAGCTATAGAGTGGCCAGCAGGATCAGGGCAGCGACTGGCCGGCCCCCTGTGCTGGGCATGAGTGAGGCCGCTCCTTGAGTGCTGTGTTCTATTTTGGGGCCCTCAAGACCAGAAAGACATTGAGGTGCTGGACTGTGTCCAGAGAAAGGCAATAGAGCTGGGTTCGAGGGGTCTGGAGCACAAGTCTGATGAGGAACAGCTGAAGGAGCTGGAGGTGTTTAGTCTGGAGAAAAGGAGTCTCAAGGGGGACCTTCTTGGTTTCTACAACTACCTGACAGGAGGCTGGAGCCAGACAGGGGTTGGCCTCTGCTCCCAGAGAACAAGCAACAGGATAAGAGGAAGCAGTCTCAAGGTTACAGCAGAGAAGATTTAGATTTGATATTAAGAAAAATTCTCCAAGCACTGGAACAGATTGCCCAGGGAAGTGGTGGAGTCACCATCCCTGGAGATATTTAAAGGATATGTAGACGTGGCACTTATGGACATGATTTAGTGGTGGGCTTGGCACTGCTGGGTATATGGTTGGATTCAACTCTTAAAAGTCTTTTCCAGCCTCAATGATTCCATGATTCTATGAAATCAGTGACATGCACAAATGCTCATCACATTATAGCCAAATCTAATTTTACGTGTGTTAAACCCTCAAAAGCAAACATTCTTGCTCTCTTCTAAACTTGTTTTATAATACAACACAAAGTATTTGAATACTAAAATGGGAAAACAGTTGCATTGGTTAATTCAAGGTGTCCTAAGACAATCTTCTCCTTAAAATAATGTAAACATGTCAAAAATAGTTTTCAGCCTCCTGCCTCAACAAAACAATGAAGGACACACAGTTTGATTCACAAAAGCAAGGTCTCAGTTATCATCCATTGTTCTACCCTTTAAACAAAAAACTCGTCATAGGAAAATGAGCAAAGTGGCCTCTTCTCACAGGAAGGCAGGAAAGTTGACGCTTTTTCTTTCAACTCTTTTTATAAAGAGTTTTCTTTCAAGAGGCAAGTGCTCTTGCAATAAGAAGATAAGAGAAGGCATTGGATCAGAAGTCTTCCTCAAGAAGAGAACTTTCAACTCTGGAATTACAGGCAGCATAATTTTACAGTGGGAAAATTGTTCCACTATATAGGCCAAGAGAACACATCATCTTTAGCTATATATTCTGTAGATTTGAGGACATGTTTTTGTTTGTTTGTCTGTTTTGTGGTTGTTTTTTTAAAGAACTTCCAATGACTCTTTTATCCCTGCTATTGCATTGTTGTACATATGAACACTTTATCAAAAGAAGCCATCTAGTACAAGCAAAAAAATCTACAATATATATTAAATGATACAGGGAGAAAGGAGAAGACACAAGGAAACAGTAACACAATATTAATAGTATTAACAAGCAGAACAAACAGTGACACAAGCCCCTTACTAACCTGTTCAAGGCTTGTTTAGCCAGGAAAGGTATACAGGATGAGAGAAATGTTTAAGATACCATAGTTACTGAGTAACTAAGCTCTGTCTTTGGCCTTATCTTGTATTTAGCCAGAAACTTGAGGTTGTTTTGCCTTTTTTAGGTCAATTTAAATTGCTTCCAAAGCAGTACACCTCAGACTAGAAAAGGGGATGTTTCTACTCAGAGGAGAGTCTCACTCAGCAAATTCTACCAGTGTAATTACAGCTGTTTAAATACAGCAGTGCACTGGCTGACACACAACTGGATAACAGCCCTTACTGTTTTCTCACATATAATATGGCAATAATTCCACTTCCTTTCCTCACAAGGTGTTAAGTAATTACAGCATTCTAGATAACAGAACATGCAATGTTTTTCATGTCAACATTAAATCTCACCATCTTTTTTTTTTCAGATGTCCTTGCTTTCTTAAGTTTTTTTTTTCCAAAAATTACTGTCCGTGGCAGCCCCAGAGTATGACAGTTCTCCCTTTAGATAATGGTGATGTGTCTTGGGTGCGTATATTGCTAAAGTTGTTGTTCACCTAAGTCATCTGGAAGGATGATTAAAAAAAAGCAACTTGGCACTAATCAGAACTAAAATTGCTGCTGCGGCTGCTGCCACCACTGGCACATTTCTAGCTTCAGATACCCCAGGTACACTGAAGCCAGGCTAGCACACAATGGATAACCAATAACCAGTTCATGCACCACATGCACAGGAGGCTATGGAAAAACAAGACTGCTGTGTTTATTCTTTAAGTGAGCAGGCCCCAGTCAGCAGAGTTCTGAGGTCAAAACACTCGAGATGGAAAAAAAAATTGAAGAATGAAATACAGCAAAGATGTACCATATTACTTTCCTTCTTTGCACAGTATGGAAGAAATCTACATAGATGTTTAAAAATTACAAGAAATTCAAACAGTTACATTTACCACTACCCCCTGTAAAAGGAGATAAAAACTTGAACCAGTATAAGGATGGCCATCTCAGATGTGAATTAGTATAATTCTGAACCATCTAATGGTTCAAAAGTTCAAATAGCCTTCATGTGGACAAACAAAACCCTCCAGATTCGGGAGGACTGAGGGAAGCCTGATAGGATCATCTCTCCTGGTAGGTGTTGGAATAGGCTGTTTTCTTAAGAAATACATTAGGAAAAGGAGATAATCTGACTTAGTTTTTCATTACTTTCTTAGACACATATTTTAAAAGTGTATTTTGCACTCTAACTTTAGGTATTTCAGCCCACCAAATTCACATTCTGGCTATTTATAAATTGGTAGATATTAATTGCTACATGGAGAAAAGTAGAGCACATACTTAACAATAGCTTTCCTCTTTGTTTATATGTGGAGTTTAACACTGGACTGTACCAGCACCTCTCTTAAATGTCACAAGCAAACTTATTTTCTAAACTGAAAAGATACACATGAAGTAAGCTCATTTCAGATAGGACTACTGTCTTGCACAGCATTAGAGAGATAGATCTTGGATTCTGCCTCCAGAGATACAGATTGGTGTTTTCAAGGAGTCTAACCATTTTCCTTTCAAAAAAACTCTGTAAAGGAATATACACTTATTTCAAATTACAATAGGCAGTACTACAGCATCTAGAGATTCCTGTCTGGAAGGGCCTTGCTAATGCTTGTTGGCATTTGAAGCACACTTGACAGACGAGGTACAAGTACTTTAAAGGGATGCGCAATTTACTTCACAGCCTAAATACCCAAAAGTCACAGCAGCAAAACAGCTCATTCAAAACTCAGGTTTGGGAGTTCTTCAGTGGGGATGGGGAGATGAGCCATAATAGACGGGTTGTGGGTGTGTAATTTTGTAATCAAAATCCTGAAGGATAGGGTAGGAGAACCACACAAAGTAAGTAAGTATATCTCTTCTTCAAACCAAGCAGTAGAGGATAACGTATAAGAACAGTCAATGCAACTATACAATCTGTAGATAAGGTACTAACTACAACTTCATGAGCACAGGTCCTTTTGTAAGTGGACTTCTAATGGGAATGCCTTTTCCCCATTTTTGCTATACTTCTATTTTTCAAACACGAAGCATATTCTCTTTCACTATTGTGCTGGACTTCTAGTTAGTCTATGTACTAAACAGATAAAAATAGATAAAAAATAAAACACTTACATGTCTTTCCTACTCTTTTGCTGCTCCATCAGTTGCAGGCTCAGGCACATTATTAACAATGACAGTGTATTCACTCACTTTTGTCCTCTCCTCCCTCCATTGACAAATTATTTTTCCTTAGAAGTGCTATAGCTCTTACTGCTGCCCTTGGTGCATATCAAATCACAGTCACATGTAACACACAAGTGGTCTTGTTACCTGCTAGTACAGGTCACATTAGTCTTGTTTGCAAGGTCCTGGTTGAAGGTCAGATATCCTTGACTGTATGAATGGAAGCTTGAACTGGAAGACAAAGTACTTGAAAGTTCAGCTTTACAAATTGTACACAACCTTGAACTCAGTTTTAAAGATTTAAAAGGTTAAGTTCATCTGTCCTGCCCTTCCTTTATTCCCCTTTTTTCTGATTAAACCGTATCTGATGCATTCCTTAGGCAACAGATTAAAAATACCTAAACAAACCCAAACAAGAGTGACAGAAACCTATAAGCTTTCTTGTAAGTTTCAAGTGATCACATACAGAAGTTCATGGTTTTTGTTGGTTTTTTTGGCGGTTTTTGGTGTGTTTTTTTTTTTTTTTTAAATTATGTCTGGATGCTTCAGCTTAACATAAACGGAAAGTATCTCCAGAAAATACCAGTGGTAAAAAATACTGAGTCCATGAAAAAAAGGGGGAATTCAGACCTTAAGACTTTTTTTTTATTGGAGAGGATACTCAAAGTGTTCAAGAAGCATAGTATTTAACTCCTGTGAGGATATTTCCAAGACCAGTAAACAGCTTTTCATGATTTCCCAATCTTCATGATGAGCTTGTGGCAAAACACATAAGGGAAAAACAATCCCTGCAATATATTTTTTCCACATATGGTTTTTATTTGTTGTTTTGTTTTTTTCAAAAGAGTATGCTACAGAATAATGTTAATAAGTTATTAGCAGGCTATTACTCAGAAGACATTCTCAAAGTTGTGTGTGAATGCAATGAGATTCTGATCCTCCTGTTGCCTTCAGAACGTGAAAGTTTTAACACTACTCTGAAAAGAATTAAAGTATTCATGCCATTAACTTCTAAACCTCAGGAAGCTGCAGTAGACTGGTATTAGTTTAGTGCAATAAGCACCTCGCTTCTGACTGGCGGATGTTATAACCACATCAGGGCAGTCTGAAATAAATCCACTGGAGTCTAGAAGAACTTCTTTTCAGAAATGCTGCATACTTGCAAAGGGAATGTTTGGACTGTAAAAGGTAAGTAAATAAAAGTTACAGACTCAACTTTTTCTATTGGAAAAAATGTAAATAACTGAAGCCTTTGCTGTGTTTAAAAAAAAACCAACCAGACAATAATATTATTTATTAAACGTTGGTAAAATAAACTTAAGTTTATTTAAAGCAGGTAGTTTCATACATTTTAGAAATTATTTCTCTACAAAAATTTTGCAACCTCTGTTATCTGTATTTTATTTAATAGTATTCCTTTCTGTTTATTTAAATAGACATGAGACATTTTGGGTGGCAAGTGTAGACTGACACAAGAAAATATCTGTGAGTTAACACACAGGCAAAAAATCCGCCTGGTTGAGACATGCAACAGATGAGTTTGAGGACTTCTATCCGGAACACTGCTTGCTTGCATTAAAGTACTAAGTACATTTGAAGTCATGACACTTTGTGTTAATATCTAATTGTGCAGAGAAAGATCCAAACAGGGTTATACTTTCCAGAGTAAGGTCACAAACCCCATGACTTGCACTATTTGGCCTGATGTGCAGTCTCATTCACAAACTCCCTGCCCGGTATTGCATAGGAATTCTTAGGACGCAAGGGGTGCAGGTGGCATAAAGGGTGCCATGAGAAGTAAAAACACTGGGAATACTCTACTGCTCTTTCTTCTGCTACCAACAGAGGTTGGCTGGAAAAAAAATAACCCAAACAATTCAAGTGAATGACAGAAGTTTCTTTTCTGATTTGTGGAAACTGTGATAACCCATGTGCCAAGTGACATGAGATGGATTCTAAAACAAGTGACAAAAAGTTATGTGTAAAAAGTAGCCAGTTTGGGAATAATAAGAGTTATACCAGGCATGCTGGTACCTATGGTATCATTTCATAGTAACACCCTTTGTTTTAAGGCATTTTGCATAACACTCCCTAAGGTATCTATTTCATTCTTCATTTAAAGAAGCTTTTCTGTTCTCATGTTAAGGTGCTGGGCAAATTAATAGGTACAAAAAGGGGGAATAAAAAGTACCTTGTTTTTTGCTACTTTGGCAGTTTGCTTGTAATTGGTTTCCTCAAACATATTATCAAGCTTCCATCACATACTTGACCAGGTGAGAGAGGTATTGTAAACTTAAAACTTCAAAGAGCAAAAGAGATTTGCACTTCTCACAGACTAGGCTTTCCCAGAACACACAGTCTCTGTGAAAATGTTTCCAGAAAATCTAGCACAATTTACAGGGAAGGAAAAGGGCAGGGGAAAGGAAAAGGGCAGGAGAAGGTGCAGGGGAGGGGTTGATTTTGTTGCAGAAGCACATTTATGCTGCTTTGAAGGGGTTCTTCCTAGGGTATCAATGTGTTTTTCTCCACTGTCAAGTTAGAGCATAACTTTACACACAAACTTGACCAACAAAGAAAAATGGATGAGATGATTCGGAGAAAGTTTTGTCACTGTATCTCTTGTCAGATAAATCACTGTTATACCACTGACTACAGGAAAGTCATTCTTAAAACAGACGATCAAATAGGCACTTAAAAGGAGGAGAGAAATGGACACTTCTCAAGACTCAAGCTCATAGCAAGCAATACCAATATAATACACTGTTAGTAGATATACTGCAGTACAATTATCAGTACAGGAATTAAACAAGTACAGCTTAATGTCTCACATGAAGGTATTTACAAATACATGTACAGACACAGAAATTCATATAAATATTCAAAATTTATTTCTTGAAAAAATCCAAAGATTGTTTCTGGGTTTGGTGGTGTCTTTTTTAATTATACACGTAGTGTTTTCTCGTACTCACTAACATACCAGCTATATTTCCAAAGATTACTTTTGTTCAGCGAATCTGTCATGGCATCAATATCAGTTGCTGTAGTGATATTCAGAAAATGTGACTGAAAGTTTGTTCCATCCTGCAGAGAAAGAGTCCTCCTAATTTCAATGCAGGCAGTGGCAGGATAATGCTCTTTTAAAACAAAGAATACCAGAGTCAGTCTCTGACCTCAGGCAGCTACTCAGGCGTCAGTGACCACTCTTTTCAAATGCAGAAGAGCTTAGTGCAGTGCGGCAAGAGCTCACTATAGCTGACATCAATGGGGACAACTGGTGGTCTATACATCCAGGTATCCATGGCTATACAGCTAAGGGGCACTACAGGAAAACAGTGCGTTGAACACAGGTACTGGAAGATTCCTACTGTTCTGGAAAGAAGGAAGGAAAGAAAGCAAAGGAGAGCAGAAGCATGCATTGGAAACTCTCTGCCAGGCTATAAGAAGGGACAGCACAGAGGAAAGAGCACATGAGGATCATTTCAGAAAGAACACAAGTCTAAGACTCGGTTGGGACTTTATGAGAGACCAGAGAGGCTGGTTTTAAGAAAGAATAGAAATCATTGTATTTTCCATGGGGCATCCCTAGAAACTAATTTGTCAGATATTACTGCCAGAACAATTCCCAGCAGCAAAGATCCTAAACACTCCTGTATGTCCTACCTGGGTTCTCTACAGGTCACTAAAGTGGAGGACAGTAGTTCTCATGAAAAGAGATTTAAAATAAAAGGAGCTGGAATGAAAGCAAAGGCTCCTGTTGGAACAGCAGCTGCCAACAAAGGTGGTGCAGGCTGCTGGTGAACAGCAGCCTCTCAGACAGCTGCAGCAAGGAGGGCAGGAGCTTTCCTGTCAAGATCCTTCATGTAGTGCATTTGAAATTGAAGTTTCAGCTAACTAGTGAATACAGTATGTTATAACAAAAGAATCAGTAATCTGAATGCTGAGAAATTTCAGAAATTCCTTAAAGAAAAAAGAAAATAATGAGGAAACACGGGACTTATCAAAATTAATCATAATTTAAGAAAAATACTTAGCTCTGTTTATTTTATATTTTGCCTATTTTATAAAGCTTATGATACACTAATCAATTCTCTTATTGACTGCTGGAAAGAAAATCACCTTGAAGAAAGCAAAAACCAGAGTGGCCATGAAATCACAATGCTGGCAAGAGAACTGACATAGTCTCTTCTGCTCCTCTCAACTTTAAAAAAAAAAAAAAAAAAAAGTTTCAGGGTGATAGAATCCCTTTAAATAAAGCATTTATTACTGTACTTGGTCAAAATCTGCAATTAAAAAAAAAAACTTTCCTTTGAATATATACTATAAATGCAAACTCCCTTGATGATTAATTGCATTGCATAATTGTAGCTCTTAAGAGACACAGTCAATAAGACCAAAAAGAAGTGGGTTTTGCAAATTATGATTCCTCATGAATTGCACAGACCCCTGAAAGCCATGAAGATTATAGTTTTTACAAAATGAGCATAACATGCTTGTTTTATTTCATCCACAGTTTTCATCTCCATCAAGACGAATCACTGTCTGTTGAAGAATAATTTATTATTGTGTCACACCCTTTTGTTATTCTTTGTGGGTGAGTCATCAAGGGAGAGTAGCTCTCTTAAATCTTTGCTTAATCAACATAGTGAGCGTGCTGTAGTCGAGAAAGCATGGTGTAACCATGAGGCACAGATAAAACCTGGACAACATTCAAAGCAAAATAAATTTTTAATTGATTTGAGATTAAGCAGACATTAATACAACAAACTTTTCCAGAGAATCAAGTGCCAAGGAAAGATGTTAGATCATGTGCCCTGGAGTTAAAGACTGTCATCCCAAGAACATCAGCTAAAGGTACAAAAGTACACTATTATCAAAGAATGTATTTTATATCAGAGAGATACACAGAAAGACTGGGTTTATGAAAGAGCTAATTCTTCTAGAGGAAAATAAAAAATCTGCTAAGATTTATGATAGGAGTGAAAACTCTCCTGTACATCTGCTTTAAAGTCATGCTACACAAATGGAATGCATTAATATGTGCACAATAATTTCCCATATCCTTTATTGTTAGCTACACATCATAGCAAAGATAAGGACTTGGTCTAATCACTGCCATCTCTCTTGCTTTGTTGATAGCTATGCCCTGTCCAGAAGATGCCAGGCAGAACATTACTTTGAAATACTGGGCAGTCTGGATTTTCAGTAAGTCTGTTCCATGATTCACAGAAGGAAAAGTTCTCAAAGTATCTGAGCAATTCCTTTCAGATTGTTATTATTAATATTATTATTACTAGTACTATCACAATAAAGCAGCATAATAATTTAACAGGTGAAGTGATCAGTCTTCAATTAGGACCAAATGATATCTGGTAGAAAGCAAGGAGGGGCCTTTTTAAAAAAATCATTCCTGTCTACTTTCATGGTGGCTATAAGACTCTCAGACATATTCTCTCGGGCACTTAGTCTAACAAAGATCAGTATTTTGATATAAAGAAACAGACCTTGAGATTGTCAGGTTTTATGTTGTATATATAATCCAAGTAATCCTTTGGAGTAACAACATCCTTTTTTCTGGAACACAGCCAGAGAAAGCAGAGCTCACAGCAATAGGGAAATATGAAGAAAAACATGGGAAAAATTTTTAATATGAGACTGTTAACAACAACAAAAAAAAAGTATCAGTGCAACAGCAACAGAAATACTACATGGAGTTAGAAAAGATAGTACAACAGTCCATTTATATTACAAAGGGTGAAGACAACCTAGAATATTACTGACCAACAGTTTATAAGAAACAAACAGCCAGATTCTGGAAATTCCAGTCAATTGTGCAAAGAAGGAAAAAATGAAATCCAGATACTTACAGAGCAGAATGTGTCAGCCTCACTTCCCAAAACATGATCCTGCAAATAATTTAGCTTAAGGAAAAAAAATATCCAAGCAATGTCTGGTTCTGTCCATCAGCAAATACTTTTCCTACAGATTATCTCCTTCTAACTTAAATAAAAAACAGCCGTCTTTTTTTCCACTACCTCTGAAGTTTTAAAGGGGTGAGTAATATATAGTAGATACATGGTATTTTGCGTTTTTAGAATACGGGGCAATCACTGACTAATTCTCAGAACAATCCTGTAAAGGTAAATAAATAGACACAAATAAGAAGAATATCTTTACTCTCATTAAATTAAGCATGGGAAGGGAGGGATCACCAAGTTTTCTCTTGTCCTGGGACAAATACACTACATGCAGTTACTGTTCTTCCTTTTAAAACAACCAGCCACTTGAAATTTCTTGTGTCTCTAATGGCTTTCTGCCTCACCTCAACTGGAATTCCCACCAAGAATCTTACATGTTAAAAAGGTCCAAATAATCCTGCTGTAATTCTCAAAAACTGCATGCTACAAACAACAACAACTAGACTGCAGCTTTAGAGGCTCAAGGATATTAAATTCCCATATGCTTCTGCTCATGTTCTGCAGCTACCCCAAGATAAAGTTCTGTAATAGATCATATACATTGCATCTGTGACCCAAGAGGAAACCACTTTATCTTTTACTTGTATTCAGCTTTAATTACTGATTTTGCTTTTCGTAAAGGAATTTAACTTTTTTTCCCTCTGTGTATAGAATTCACCCATCACCAATTAGTTCACACACTTTAATAAAGGGGAAAATCAGACCACTTTTATTTATTTTTTTTTTCACATTATAAACATGTATATTCTGGAATAGTTAAAAATGCTCTTTACAGCACTCAAAAAAACTTTTCAGCAGGATCAAAGGGCACTAGTTCGATTCTCATTCATCCACAAAACACTTGGAAATTGCTGTATTAAAATATGCACCGAGCTTTTTAATAAAAGTAGAAATTCATTTCATATTGGTAACTTCAACTTGCATATAAAAACTTGCTAAGAGCAGGTGTGGGAATGATAACTTCATTTATACCAGCTTGTACTTTCATACCAACCACTGGAGCACAGACAACAGGTGATCGGACACAAAAATAAGGTAGTTCAGGCATTACCTGAACTGGTATGAAGCTTGCTGGTAAAAAATGAACGTGTCAGAATATTCTGAGCAACTCCTAAGGATGAGTATAAGTTTTTCCTTCTGTTTCCTTCCTCTCCCTTTTCTCCTCTTCCCTCTTCCTTTCTCTTCCTTCTCCACTCTACAGGGCTCCTGAAGCTGAACAGACTGTGTTGCTAAACAGCAGCTCCAGATCCAGCTGAAAGTTCATTGTAATGATAACATTCAGCCATTGCTTATTAGAGTTCCGTACTTCAATGTCAGCACAGTAGATTAAGCATATTTATCATCAAATCAGAAGCCACTGTGGGTCCCCTTGCTCTAATGGATCTGATAACTTACTTTGTAGGTAATATTGGTATGACAGGGAACTTAAAAAAAAATGCTACTATTGGCGCTGCCTTGTTTGGTTGGAAAAAAAACAGGTAAGAGTAAGGTTCTAATACACAAGAAATAACTTTCCTTACAAATTTAGCAACATGATTCCAGGAAAAGTCTAAAATTTCAAATGAAAATGATAAATGGAGGAAGAAATATAAAATGATTCAAGGAAAAATGATTGCAAACCTTCATCTAGTCAACTAACATAAAATTATGTGATCTTCATTAGTCTACTCCTAAGATAATCAATATTTTTTGGCAGAAACTATTGATCAAGCAAAAACATTAATTACTTTTTTCATGTCACTCAGTCTTAGATAGAAATATTCTATCTTCTAAAATCAAACTGAACCGTCTCAGCAGCCCTGTAGAAATTGCAGTTTCTAGGTGTTCCAGGACTGCACTTTACTTTTTTTTTTTAAAACCACTTTGACAAAAAAACAGGGTCACCAAAAAAAGTGAACAAAAATGATGGTATTATTTTTATGTTCACTGAGTTTTATACTGATATGTTTCAATTAAAATTTGAACATATTGTCAGGCTTCCAAAAAAATATTTCTTGGAACATGACCTACAAAAGAACTGTACTCTCTGTCCTTTGCAATATCTTTTTACTTCAGTGTTCATTTTATTTCAGCCAAATGAGAAGCAATGTTTTTGTAAGGCTTAAAAAAAAAATTCCTACATGAAGATGATTTTAATTTATATTGAACAATTACATTATTATATTGCAGTGACTCCATAATCATAACCAATTATCATAATCATAAATTGTTTACCACTTATTAGATTTGCGATTAGGGTGTTGCAAGGTTCTTATGTTTCTGCACAGAAAATTTAATGCATGAAATGCAACAGCACTGAAAGCAAAACATTTGGGTTAGTACCACTAATGAGTGTAGCAACCCTAAAATGTCCATACCTTAACTCTGGTCACAATGGTCTCAGTTTATCTAGATCAATTGTTTCTTGTAATTTCTGTTAAAATGCCAAAGAGAGGTTAGTAGACCACTAGACTGAGCAGAACTAAGTTAATCTTCAAAGCCATTTATTCTCTTTTAAGGAAAAAGGAGTATCAAAATATTCAGTTATGTTTTCTTCTCTGCTCAGATATTTTGTTTTCTCTTTTGAGCTGCCATAAGACTCTGGCTATAGGTAAGAAGAAACATAGTGGCACTGGGGCAAGGAAACTCCTGGATGTATGACATTTGCAAATTACTATTACTATATCTTAGAACAACCAGAACTAACTACATTTAGACAGCTTTCAAATGCCACAGAAAAAAAAAAAAAGTTACTGAAGAGGAGGGTATTTCAGGAGATTGTTCACAGAGGGCTCACTGAGAAAAGGTAAAAGTACCCTCATAGAATCTATTGTTGCTTATGGCCAGGAATAATCCAACCTAAAATCTAAAGAAACAGCTACTTGCAAAACAGTAATATGACACACTGGAATTTCAGCAAAACTCAACTTGGCCATCAGCACTTGAGAGTTCTCCAGGAAAACCTCTCCTCACAATGTCAAATTCTGCCAAGGAAGCTTGATTTTACAGAGTATTCCACAGGCAAAAACTTAACCATAAGTTCCCTATAAATCTTACTTCTATTGTTAGGTTTTTAAGTACTGTGGAATCCTCAGGAACTCTATGGGTACACAACATGAGTGGTTTTGTGTCAAAGCACAGCACTGCGTTATGGCTGGACCTGGCATCTCCCTCCCTTTGTCTGTGCCAGCCCTACTTATTACACTGGTTTAACTGTGACTGTTCATTTGCTACACCACCACGCTAATTAATCATGGGGCAGAATTAATTCGGTGCCAACAGAATCAACCCCTTTCTCCAAGCACTTGCAGCCTCATACGGTCAGTCCTGTAAGAGGTGGAATTCCCTCCTTTACTGAAGGCTACCAGTGAGAACTCCGGAGGACTGTGCACAATCTTGGAGTGCAACATAAATAAAAAGACAGAAAAGAGCTAGATTGGCACATGTGAAAAGCAAAGGGATGAAGGGCAGCAACAATAAATTAGCAACTGCAAGAGGGCAGAAAGAAAGGGCTAATGAAAGCTGAGGACACACATTGCATTTAGTAAAGCTCTAAGAAGAACAGAAGAGAATGAGCTGTGGGCACAGAAAACAAAGAAGAAGAAAAGCTTACCCAGAGGCAAACTCTAAAACTCAATAAACATCTGCTGACTGAGTCTAGAGGCTCTAAATACAACTATTATGAGCATGAGAAAAAGGGCTGTCAGCACTTTTGCTAACCATTTATCTTTAAATATATAAATAGGAGACACCATGGTCTAAAAATCGTCTATGTTAAGGTCACCTTTTTTAAAAATCTATTTTCTCAAAGTTACTAGATCACAATGTCTCTTCAAGCAATGCCATCAAATATGCAATAAAGCTACAACACTGTCATTCTTAAAAAGTAAAACTGTCCAAACTCAGCCTACAATTAAAATCCTCTACAAACCATTTTTTTTCCTAGAAAAAGTTTTAAAAGTATAATTACATAACCATGCCCCAGCAAGACACATTCCTCTCTGGAAGACCAAGCCAGGAAACTGCAATTGAGTTATCAGTTTGACTAACAAGATTTCTGATAAAGTATGGTAATATAATGTAATTAATAAATTGAAATGTAAGTTCTTATATATTACAATGACAGAATTGCATCAATAATGGCACACAGCTTATTTCAGCTCCTTAAATGAAATGCACTATAAAGTACAAAGCATCAGTGTCATGGCAATGGCACTGTATATTGCCAGCATTTCAAATTCAACACAAAGCTTACTTGTCAATTGTTCTATTTATGTTTTCTGTACAAAAGACAGGGTATTACACTTCATCTAAATAAATAATACTCAGTAAATCTTGTCAGCATGGTCCTTTAACCATTCCAGGATAAGTTAGATAATTTAAGGCTACCAACTGTTCAAAATTCCCATTCAGACAAATAAACAGTGCAGCTTTAGACAGTTTGATAGAAAAAAACAACCTAGAAAATACTGAAAAATACTGAAAAACTGAAGTGAAGCTTGACTGTGAATTACTTCATTGACTCCAAAAGACCACATAAATTCATCACTTTAATTTCTCAGTAAAATCTTCTCTAGATTCAAAAAAAGAACACTTATTCAGCTGTCAGAATGATTCAGCAATAATGTCAAATGTTCAAAAATGAGAAACTTGTGTAAATTCTTATCATGAGTCTGAGGTTTATTTCCGCTAGACATCTTCCAACTTCTCACTCCCCCCTGTCTCAATGGATGGTAATTCCTGTTCTCAGCTTTTCCCACACTGTAGAGTACTTCCACTCTGATTGCATCAAGCACCTAACAGAGTATTCATATAACTGTGATAGAACAGGGGCATTAAGAGATAGTCCTTTCATGGCAAAGGAGACAATGATTTTTAGCTTCTTTTTTTAATCCATTGGGAACTGTGCTTATAAACTGTGAACGAACCAGAGTGTGTATGGATCTTAATGACTATGGATCTTAATCACAGAATTTCCTGCTTCCCAGAAACTGTGGCCTGTTAGTCAATGACAGTGACATGTAGATAGGCCAGATAGGTCTGTCATCCTCAGGGAGCTTGATATAATGTGGTACTAAACAACCAGAATACTTATACCCACACCAGGAATTATTCACATTCTTCACAAGACTGAATTTACTATGAATGTGTCTCTGAAATCTAAGTTTAGCTTCAAAGATTATTTAAGTGAACAAACTGAGCTGGATTCTGGACAAAGAGCAAACTCATTATCACTAGCAACTCCCACATTACTCTATTTCAAAAACCCCAAAATCTAAATTTAAAGTTTCCTACTGTGATTTATTTCTGTAGTACTGCTTTTTCAGATCCTTATGAAGGCAGCATTATATGAGACAGAACATACATAATGTCAACATCTGGCAAGAACTAAAACTGCAAAATTCTTCCTTTGTTCTCTTGGAAGGAAAAATTCTTCCATGAGAAGCCACTCTAACTTACTCTAAAAACTAGCAGAAAGGGCACGAAGAGGAACAGTGGAACAACTTTTTCCTTTTTTTTTTAATTGGGAAAGGTCATGCTTTGTATTATTTTGCCTTTTTTTTTTTTTTTTTTTTAGTAGAACCATGAAAAATCTACTAAATTCTAATAATACCATTCAGCAGAATTAAATTAAACATTTAAATAAAGTAACAACTTCTGAAATATACTAATTCCTTGTAAAGGATTAATCATGGTAGGATACTACTCTCCCTTTCCACTCTAGGACAGGGGAGGTTTCTGACAGAATTAACTCAATAAATGTTCTGCAAGCACATATTTTGTTTATTCACAAAGAGTGAAGCCCTGGTGGGCTTTGTAATTTTTTTCCTTTTTAGTTCCAATACATACTGTAATCCTAATCATCTCCAAAGGCACAACAGTTCATGCACTTACAGAAGTATTATTTGATCACTCTCATGACAACAAGATGGTGACGTTTACGATCTAGAGAGGAGAAAGGAGGTTAAAAAATTATGATCACAACTGTAGACTTTACTCAAATATCCCCTTGGAAAATCCCATGGGGTAAGGTTCTGAAGGCAAGGAGGCCTAAGAAAGCTGGCAGACACCATGAGCCAGCAACATGCTCTTGCTGCAAAGAAGGTGAATGGTATCCTGGGCTGGATTAGGCAAAGTATTGAAAGAAGATCAAGAGAGGTGATCCTCCTGTTCTTCTCAGAACTGATGATGCCACAAGTGGAGTGTTGGGTCCAGTTCTGGGCTCCCCAGTACAAAACAGACATGGACATACTGGAGAGAGAGTCCAGCAAAGGGACACCAAGATGATGAACAGCCTCGAGCACCTCCTATGAAGAAAGGCTGAGGAAGCTGGAACTGTTCCCTTGGGAGAAGAGAAGGCTCAGGGGGATCTCGTCAGTGAGCATAATTGCCTGAAGGGAGGGTGCAAACAGAACAGATCCAGGCTCTTTCCAGTGGTGCCCAGTGACAAGACTAGGGGCAACGGGCACACACTGAAACACAGGAGGTTCCTCCTGAACATCAGGAAACACTTTCCCTCTGAGGGTGTCCAATCACTGGCACAGATTACTCAGGGGGGTGGTGGAGTCTCCATCCTTAGAGATATTCAAAAGCCACCTGGGTTTTTTACAGTCTTGGGCACCTAGCTTTAGGTGACCCCGCTTGAGCAGGGGATCAGACCAGATGACAGCCAGAGATTCCTGCCAGCCTCCATCATTCTATGATTCTATAATGGGAACTGAAATCTCATTACTGAAGAATATGATTATGTAACATTCTGAATGAGATGTGACACTTACCTATACCTCATTGGTATCAATTATTATGTTTAAAACTGCTCAAATGAGCTATAAAAAGCATTTCAGCTTAACACATAGTACAGAAATACAGGAAGGTAAAGAAATTCTCACAGGAAAGGAGAAAACCTACCTTCATGAAAAGCAATTAGCACATTTATTTCCATTGCAGACGGGGTAGGTATTGAAATTGAACCCCATGGAGTTTCACAAAGTAAGATAATTATGGGTATTTATAGGTATTCAACCCTGCAGGGTGTGAGACAGAATCTGAAAATTATAAAAAGCATGAAAAAAAGTTTTGTGTATTGCAGATCTCTCTCACCAAGTAACTAAATTAATATAGATCTCCATGTCATCATGACTTGACTCTTACGAATCAATACACTTTTTCCTATTTTGCCTCATAAAAAAGATACACATCACTGGAAGAGAAGACTTAAAGAGATTCAATCCATTCTCTAATCCAGTATTTCATAGGATATAAGGAAACCCTAATTGGAAATATTGTTAGCATTTTTTGTCCTTTACATATAGCAGCCACCTACATGCTTCAGCTAGAGAGAAATTTTTCCCTCAAAGATTTAATTTAGTTACATATTTCATTGAAAGAAATTGCATGCTTGTTTTAGCACGGGCCAGACCTTCCATGAGGTGAGTTATACCTGGCAGAACATCGACTTGTAGGAGGAATAAGGGAGTCATCTGTTCCTACAGGAATAAGATTACAATATACAAAAAGAAAGAAACAGCTGATGAACATGTAGACCACCACGAGTTTAAACAAAAAGAACCACAGACATCTGTAAATCAGTTTAAATAAAAAGAATCACCTCAGCCAGTAAATCTGACAACATCAGCATCAGTGACTTGAAAAAATTATAGTGTACTGTGCTTTGCATAAAAAAAAAAAAAAAAGGAAAAAAGAGATTTTGGGGTGGAAAAATGAATTGACTTCATGCAGATATAATGTAAAACAATAATGTCTTATGCAAAAAAGAAAAAAAAAGGTAAAGCATGTAGAACAGCAAGGGACAGTCCTTAGTACACCATTCTAAAGTGGGTACCTGGTCTTTCCTGCAAATGACAATAATCACCTTAATTTCTGCACAAGGCTGCAGAACTCATCTCAAGCACACAAATCTGGGCAAAGGAAGGATTTTACAGATGATTTGCTCCTTGTGGAATGGCACTGTGAGTCTCAACTACAGTTAACAGCAAACCAGATTCTCTAATACCTTAAGGGTAAGCAAGCTGTGGAATTTAGATAGAATGCAAAGTTCAAAAGATTATCAAACTAGATGCATTCAGCCCCCTGAAGGATAGGAAGCAAAAGAGCACAGTTTTGGGCCAGGATTATAACAGCCTATTATAGATGAAGGTCAGATAACATAATACCTTTCCAAGCAAATGGTACATTTGGGTTTATAGTCTGCAAAAGATAGACTTCTCAAGATAGACACTTGTGTTGTTTTACACCAGCTTCAGCCAAATCTCTTTAAAGATAGTTCAGAAGGACATGGAGTCACCAGTGAAATAGTTTTTGACTTATCACACAGCACACTAACCATCTTATATTTCTCTGTCATTACAGCCATGAATCACAGTTCTGTGTTGACAATTATAAGTCTATTACTGCGACCAAGCAATTTACTTTTTTGGAAACATTTCAAGAAGTTGCTCTGGCAGATCAGAAATTAGAGGTGCTGTTACAAAACTAGGATACACTGAAATAGTCTCACATTTTAAAACGTATAAATGGCCTATTTTTAAAACAGGATTGCATTTCAGTTATCAGCAGATGGCCATAATCCTCATGCAAATTTCTACTTTGTGATGTATTACATTCTAGCAATATCCTCATAATCTGCAATAAAATCCAGCTTCTGCACTATTTCCAAAATTCTCCATAGGTTATTGTTTATAATTTGCGAAATTCAGCATGCAACCAATAATACTGCAAACAACGAGGTACTAAAATTAAGCATTCTTTTTATAAATAGGTGGGGTAAATCTAAGCATACTGAAAAGAAACACTTCTTTTAGTGTATCTTTAGATTTGGCAGGGCTGAAAAGATTTCTGTCAATATTTTAATTCCAGTGACAAATTTTCATGTATAATTGCAACACAGTGGGAACATGTAAGCAAATTTGCAGAGTCTTAATGAATATTTTTATTCATTAGAGATAGGAAAAATTCACATCTTCAGAAAATATACATCATTCCTATAAACAGTTCATTTACACAGGAAATTCTGACTTTGAATTAAGTAATGAAGACTACTGCCAGTGTCAAAATGCTATCTTTATCAGCATCAGATCCCCACACCAAATCTCAATCCTTCTATCACAAAGCATCTTTGAAATCAGAGATCACCACATACCCCTTGAGAGCACATAAGTTGGTATATTATTACTACATGCAACAGAAAGCTTCAATTAAGCTTTTCCATGCTATTTAGGAAGAAGATAATAAAATACCCAGAAGTGACATGAACACATTTCCTTTTCAATCATACATCAAAGTACTTAGAGCTCAGAACAAAAAATGTAATGAAACCCCACCATAGGTGTCCAACCCAATTTGTGTCCTCTCTTCACACGTACATGCAAAATAGAAACTTCTGCCTTTGCAAACATTAACCCTGCAATCTATGGATTCTTCTTTCAGAAGCTTTTACGTTTCCTTTGCAGACAACAAAACCCTAGATTGTAGAGAAACACACAAAAATAAACTTCTGAAAGAAGAATCTTGTAATTGTTTCCACACACGTTCTGGTATGTCCAAGCCTGATCAAAGACAAAAACACATTTTGCTTTTCTAACATAAGTTTTTTATCTATGAATAAAAACACCAAGTCTCTAAGAGCAATTAAGCAATCCAATACATTGTTAATGGTACTTTCACAGCACACATTTGTCCTAACTGATTTTCATCCCATAAGGCATTTTTCAAAGGTGATTTTTTCGGAGCAAGGAATATTAAAATATCAGGCAGCTAAGTTACATAATCTTTGTCTTTTTTTCATTAGGAGGCTGCAGAAGAGCATTATCAGTGCTGACAGTGTCTGGGCATTTTGACTAATCTTTTTATAGTGCTTCAATTTAATAATATCCAAGCCTGGAACACACTCTGTGCCTGATAAGCAGCTCAAACAAATCCAGAAAAAAAAAATCTTATTTGAAGTCACTATGTTCTTTACACTGGGAATACCATGTACACTGTAAATTACATGCATTGATCATGCCAGCACATCCTCAGCTTGACCATGGATTCATGTCCATGTTCTATCCCATATTCTTAAATCAGCAGTACAGCTCACTGATAACTGATAAAGTACCAGCAAATCTGCCTATTACAAAATGGCAGATGCCCAACAGAATCCAGAACAGCTGACCTTCCCCTTTCAAAGTATGCTTTCACATACATAATTTAACATATTATTTCAACATAAACTATAAAAATATGTGGTATTTTTCAGAAAGATAAATAATCCATAGCAGATCTAGCAAATGGAGCAGAAGTGTATCCAATCTAAAAGTTGCATTCAGACTTGATGGTGACTATCCAGGAGCATTTCCATTGAAGTTTTCCACTACAGTATTTTCTTCAAGTTAGTACAGATGCATCAGTGTAACTGAGATACACACTGACTCTCTAAATTCCGTAATTATATTTCACATCTAATGACTCATGATTGCTTGGGAAAATTGTCAGGTTTGAAAGAGTGACTAGTACTTCATAAAGCCCATTTGAACCAGGAAAGAAGAGAAAGTTCACACTTTGCCTCAGCATATCTGATGCAAGAAAGCTGAGAACTCTTGCAAGGCCACAGTGTTACTGCCACCTCCAGAAGGAAGTTTTATCCAGCTCTCCACTAGACTTCATTTAAGAAAGTTTCTCCTTAAGATAATTTGATTTAAGCATACTGGGTTGCTGTGCTCACTTCTCTAAGACTTTAGCTGTTCACAAACACTGTCCACTTTTTTAGTTTGTCTGGTTCTACCAAAGAAATCAGATATGCAACCTTTTCAACGTTAAAGCAATTTTAAAATATGCCACATTTGGTGTTTGATAACCTCATTCCACTCTTCTCTATTGCAAGGCTGCGGTATTTTAAAGGATTAAAAATGAGGATTTATCACACTTCCCAAAACATTTCCTGACTGGGGAAATAATACCGTCTCTGTTGATAAAAGGCAGTACAGCCTTCTACGCTACAACTTGCATACACCTTTGACGCTGACTGCCAAGGCTATGTCCCGTATCACAGATGGAATTGCAGTAGAGTATGGTGTTTATCTTGTCACAAGAGGTATTAGAAATATACTGGCACATTTGTTGCATGGCCAGACACCATTCAAGAAGCAGTCACAATATTAAGGTGACATTTACTCACTGGTTTTCTTAGTGAAAAGACTACCAAACCCAGGATGATAAAGCAAATGTTTGAGATTTAATCCCAGCCTTGAACATAACAAAAAACCTCTTTCCCATTCCATCAGTGCTCTTTCCTCTCATATACATACAATGACAGCACAAGCTGGTGCTTGTTCCAAAAGAACAGAGACACACACAGGAAAGTACCTGAGGGTGGGGATGGCCAGTGCTGAACTCCTCCTCTGCCAGCAAGGCTTTGCCTGATACCCTACTCTTCTGCTGGTTACCCACCTTTCCCCACAACTCCCTCAGACTTACTCACTGGACTCATGTATCTACCTTCAAGCCACGCAGCCTCTTTTATTTCTGTAATTCTTCTACAATATTTTTCATCAGAATGTATTTTCTAAGTAGAGCAGCAGGGGAACACAAATATTAAAATAACACAAAATCTTAAAAGAAAGTGCAATATTGTCCTGCTGTAAAACTACTAAAAAGTCACAATTTACACCTTTAAAATTCGGTTCTCTTTTCTTCACATCTGGTATTATTAGATACCTATAATAATTTTTATGGAAGATTTTGTTGAAATCCTTCTTACAAACTCACTATTCTGCTTCCTACACAAATGTAAACTTTGAAGTCCATCTTTCCTTCCCCTCCTCAAAATTTTAAAAATTTTAAAAAATTTTAAAAAAACCAAACAAATAAGTTACTAATTTCTCCACAACAAATAGTCCCTCTGTTTATTCCAGTCAATGTAAAGGGCTAAAGAATATGCAACTGTACCTAATGCTGTGAGCCAAGACATCAGTACCCTAAACACTTGACCTCCAAACAAAAAGAAGCAAAAGGTATAAAGTATGCACCTAAAGCAGCATGCCATCTTTTAATTTGCAGAAAATAATACAACCTTTCTAGAATTTATACACCATCAACTCATGCAGCAAGTGCTAAAAGAAGACAATGAACAATAACATTATATAAATCAGCTGCACCTAAAATGCTGAATGTATTGCAATACCATAATACCATTACAAAATCTCTTAGGCACAGTCTTACTACTAGCAAATGCACAAGGTTCACTTTAATGAAAATTATATCCAAGGATATCACTAGGCTCAGAACTTGCATTTCCTTCATGTTCCCACACTACTAAATTTAACTATTCCAGAACTAGGCATAGGCATAACTATTGACCACATTTAGTCCAACAGGTGTACTAGGTCAGACCACAGATCTCCCTACTTCAGCACACCATCTCCACTATGAATGGCAAGGGGAGCAAATAAGAACAAACCTAGTATGTAAGGGATACATCCTCAGAATGCTGGAGTCTAAAGATAGGTAATGTCTTTCAATCTGGAAGAAAATACAGATTAGACAATCCAGTTCCTTTTAGATGAACACCTTTTTCAGTAGAATAACCAAATTAATATGTATAAAGCATATATATTCTGATATACAGTTTCATTTTTAAGGATCTACAAAACAGTCCACAGTTTTGTGCTCTGAAACTGCACGTTTTCAGTAACATTCATGAAGTTGGCTTTAAAAATATGCCTTAGGATTACATTAAAGATTTTCAGAATTCTATGTGTAAAACATTGAAGGGATCTAAGGAGCACTTTCCTAATTTGGGTATTACGTTATGCATAGAAATTCCATCCTCAATTAAGCTTTAAAGGCAAGCTCTGTGAATCATGGTAAGCCAAAATAGTGACAGGTGAAGGCCCATTTCGTAATAGTAAAACTGGGCTTTTTTGGCCACTATTACCTATTTGCCAAATGTTGTACATTGTACATTCTCATGGACTACAGCAACAGTCATCTGCAAATTCTAGATTTTACAGATTTGCCCGTCTTAATGCATCTTATATATAAAAAACCCCAAACAAACCACCAAACCTAACACCCACCTTGCTATGTAAAAACAATGTTTCTTCTACTTCTCTATGGAGTTGCAACACATTGAATCTCCTATGCAAACAGCAGATTAGCTAATCTTTCTTTTTTTGGACAGAAGGAAGAGAAGCCTGAAGGGAAAGAAGAGCAGAATACATGGGGTAACGTACTGGGCACATGTATCAATAAGCAACACTTTGAATTCTGGAGTTATGGAACCACAGAGCATGAGTTTTGTGGAGGTCTGAGTGAAACAACAGAAATCAGATATTTTTTTTTCCCCTGCTTTCTGCATGACCTTTGGACGGGGGCAGGGAAGTAAATAAAGACTATCAAGATCTCTGTTTACTCAGACAAGAATTTCGGAACAGCAGTCATCAACCACATACAAGTTTCTACAATCACACTGTGTCTTGGTAAGGAAGATATGCCTTAACTCTTGTTCATTTCCCAAAGAGAGATGTAAATCTCAAGTTGAAAGTTTCAGTACAAATGGAATGAGTTTCAATAATTTATTTTCTATTTCTTTCAATTCATCCTGTCAAGAATGCATTTACTATATCTTCAGGGCTTTGTAGCTTTCCTGTTTATTTTAATAACAGTATTTTCATGCCTAGAGCTCCACGCATTGAGATAAAGAGATCAAGGCACCTACACCAAATCCCATAGTGAAAAATATGAACCATAGTGTTTCTTGGTCTGTTAATGTAATTGCCATTCAGATATGTACAGTGGTAGCAGCCCACTGTAATGTGAAAATTTGAGCTGACCTTAGAGAGAGATGTGTGAGTGAAAACACATTAAGACAGCACTTATTTAATCAAATTCCTATTGTAGCCAATTCCACACTTTTTTCATCATTTAAATTAACAAAATGCTACTGTCTTCCATTAATCAAAAATAAATGGCATACAGAAGATATAGCCAGAAAGGAAGAAAAAGAAGAGCATGCTGAAAAGGTGAGAAACACAGATATATCAATCACAGGTAAAGCCTTTACCCAGGCATTTCTACCTTCACTTTGAGCAAGCACCACAGTATACCAGTCAGCAAAAGGACAAGGAGCATAAAAACCAGGTGTAAAAATTACAGGGAGTTGGTTGTGAAAATAATGATTGGGGTGAGCAACCAACTGCATCTCAGAGTACTCATGCATCTTCTTCCCTTTGAGAGGTGGAATATTTACACTTGTGTAAAGTCTCCACGTTTCACTGAAAACACACAGTTTTATCCAAGATCAATGCTGAAGTTGATCCAGCCTTTTTTGGGTGACTCAGGCTAAGGCTCACTAACACAAGCACCTCAAACTGCAAAAAGATGAAGGTGAGCAGCAAAGGAATGATGCTAAGCACCTGGGGAAAGTTCGGAGTGTAAGATCTTCCCTGGTACGTCTGCAGTCAGAAAGGAGCCTATTTCTAACTCACCTGTAGCATTAGAGTACAAATGTAAACCAAGTATTAAAGTAAGCTTGTTGGGGGAAAAAACAACACAACAAAAAACATAGTCACACTTTTTTCAATATTTCCTGTGTTAAAACATTGGAAGAAAAAGGCAAAAAGATATTTTTTAAAACAAAAGTCCTACTTGATGGATGTGTGAAGTAAACATGAACAGGTAATTTCAAGGTAGCAATGCTACCAGTAAATACTTCCTGCTCCAAATACTGACTCAAGTGTCAGTTCTTTGAGACACTCCACGATCTATGCGATCCAGAAAAGTCTTAAAAATTAAATGTTAAGGGGATAGAAATCAGTGATCACCAGGCCATCAATATCTCCATAGCCACAAACTCCAGCCAAAAGTAACCCAGGTTTTTATGCTGAGTTTATGAACCCCATTTATGCTGTATCACAAATACGGAATTTCTAAGCAACAATTGGAAAAAGTAACATAGAAATAATAAAATTGAACTCCTTCGACTTAAAGAAGAAATACATATGAAATTTCTTTCTCCAGAACTTCCCAGTCACAAACCTACCATCCTCTTATATGGCAGGGTACTGCACTTCCTTAGCTCTCACATATTTACTGTGCTTCCCTCTACACTGTTGTCTCCCTCATTAGCCTACAGATCTATTTTCCATTCTATACCTCAGTGTCTCCTTTCTCTATACAATTAACTCTTGCATTCTGCCAATCATATCTTATCTATTATTCCTAAACCCCAAACACCCCATATAAAGAATATGTCCCAGAAAAAGGTATATCAAAGAAAGGGGTTAAAAGGGAAAGAGAAGCATTTCACTTAAACTGGGACAAGGCAGACTGGAGATTCAATTTCCTACAAGATGACCTTAATCAAAAGCTTGGGATTTATAGAATAACTAAATTAGCAGTTCTCAGTAAAGCCCATAAGGATTACATCTAAGACATTTCAGTAACTGACAGAATATGCCACTTTTAAAATATTTATTAAGTATTTGCATAACATCTGATATGGCTTTTATTTCAAATATATTAAAAACACACAGTCATTTCACACAAAAAACATACAACTGTGAGAAATAAGAGCTTACTATGGTTTCCAGTGGAAAAGCAGAAAGTTTCCCATTACTTGTTTTCTTTTAGGCAAGGAAGGAAAGTAATCTAATTCATCTAACCTAAAGAAACAATATCACCTTGGCTAAATACAAGCAAACACAACTTCTGCCAACGCTGTTGTCTCACCAAAAAATATTTGTCATTTTCCACTCACCCCACTTCCCTCCTAAATTATCTGCCTAATCTCAACTGAGATCTCCATATTTCACCTACTGCAAAGACGAATGTTGGGTATAAACACAGCTCTCAGAGGCAAGGCAATCACTGCTGCAGGGTAACAGGAAAAATGTCTCTACATGGTTGCAATCATTTGCCTTTCACCACTTACTCAGACCAAAGCAGCAAAAAAGTTCAGGTCATTTCCTGACTGGCACAGCACGTTATAGCAAGATAGACATTCTATTAATTTTTAATTTCATTGCTCACAGACTGAAAGCTCAAAAGGGGAGCATTTCTTTTTAAAGCATAAAGAAGGGCACTGAAACTGCTTACCTCACTCAGCTCTGCAGGGGAGTCATTTCCATATTTCATAGCAACTCCAGAATTCATGATTAGACTTCTTAAGGCTTGACGATTTTTGCAGATTTCAATGCTTCAAAGCTTTGTTCAACTGGTTCAACACTTTCTCCTCCAAAATTTTTCTGTCTGACACATTTTGCTCTAGACAGCCATTTTTACTCCACATTGAGAGTTTAAGTTAATGAAGCAAGATCTTCTAAAAAACCCAAACTGGCTTTGACTTCACAGACAATCCATTGCTGTGAGAGACTTGTTAATACTGTGAAGTACTCAGAGAATGCAGGGAAGAAACTGCTGTCTTAGTCCATCTGCAAGGCGTGCTTCATCTCTGCTGTCTGTTTTATTCTGCTCTTTTCCACAACTCTGTTGAAGGGTATCTCCCAATGCCGTTAAACATACTCAGAAAAAATGTGATGAGCTTCTCACAAGTCCACAGAGAAATTAAAAAAAAAAGGAGCGCTGCTACAGTCTTCAGTGTTCACGGAGGGAGAAAGTAAAAGAGAAGAAAGCTCCCCTCCCCGAGAGAAACCAATGCTGCACTTCACGCTAAAGTTTCCCCTGCCAGTGAGCCTGGAGTTTAAGTGGTTTATGATCAAACACAGCTGTCTTGCTGCTGGCTAAAGGGTGCATGGAAGGGGCGGTACTAAAAGGAGAGTGCAAGTGGGAGGGAGAGAGCTACAGAGAGTTCATTTTGGAACTACAGGCATCTCTTCAGCTTTCTGCATACTAATTACTATACAGAAAACTATAAAGCTAAGTAACAGGAAATACCACCTGGATAACAATAAATTGAATTCCTATTTCCCTATTCTTGTGTGCAATTAAGTAAGGAAAACTGGGATCTTTAGGGGGTGGGAGTTGTAATGATTTCAAAAGGTCACAGTAAGCCTGAAAGCACCATTAGAATGCTGCAGATTTTACATAACAGACTGACATTTTACAAATGGTCCAGGAGATACTACCAGAAGGGGGGGAAAAAAGCATTTGCTTTCAACATTCAACTACAAATCTAGAAAAATCCTTAACAAGCTGGATTTGTGGACATGCTGCACCCATTGTAAGAACTGATGATATTCTGTCCCCTTTCCCGCATCCCCTAAAACACAGGGGGAGCCCCACACACTTTGTGATGCTGGATTATTATGTACTTTTGGAGTTAGAAGTAGGAGATACCCTACTCTGCAGCTGAAATTTATCTTATCATATTAATACAATGCATTATTAAAGTGTCAAATTAGTTCAGAAAAAAAACCTAAAATATAAGAAACAGAAATGAATGCTACACAAGCTGTGGCAGAGTTCTTACACCCTGCTGAAAAAAAACATCTGCATGGGAAACAATGCACTCCAAATGCAGCATTTTGAAAATTATATTGTGATTATTTCTTTCTCCTCTGTTAATCATGGATTAGTATCAGTGTGCAGACACAGGGATAGTTCATCCCAGTGACACTACAGAAAGTGCATTAAGAAGCAAAATAAACATATGAATATCGCTCTATGATAGTACAAAGCGGTAGCACTTTCTGGGTCCCTGTCCTTCCTCCATGCCCAGCATCAGGAACTGCAACACTGTTCTGGCTCAGAGGGTAACGGGAATGCCACAATCTCTTTACAAAATGTTTTACTTTCATCCTCCAGGTCTCCAATTTGCTTTAGCTAGTCTGCATCATGGGGTTTCCCTTGCTCTTTACACGTCCACCTTGCATTGCCTCCATTCTTCATTATTTTCCCTGTTGAGTCTCTGTCCCACCTTTACATTCAGTTCTGTCTCTATGTTCAGTGCTTCCGTGTATATTCCTCTTTACTAATCTGCTTTGTTTCCAATATGTTTCCAGTTATGGCCCCTCAAATCCCAGCGGTGGGCTGCACTGCTCTCTGCTGGCAGGTGGTGGTGATGCTGGGACAAACTGTGCTGTTCATCTCCAGTGGGTAGGAAGCCAGGAAGTTGCAGACTCCTCCAGACTACAGACTGCGGTATGGAACAGCATATCCACAGCACTGAAATATTATTAACAGGTTTTTATAACCATAAAGGTACTGTATAGTCAGTTCACCGTTGATGAGTGAACTCACAGATGATGTGTCCTCATAGATGAGGAAAAACCCCCACAACTTCAGTTCAAAAATTCCTGCAACCAATAAAATAAAATTAAAAATGTTTTATCTTTTCAAAATTATGCCTTCACAAACAGGGGGATATGAGTTTTTTGTGGTTTTTTGCATCACTACTCCTATCAACTTTATTTTCCCCTTTATAATCTGCTCTGCTCTGGTCTTTGTCCAATCCTGTTACATATATCACAGGTTCACCAACTACGGGATAAGCCTTGGAACTACTAAGAATAAAGTTCTAAGGTTTCCGTTTTCTAAAGGAAAGTCCATATTAATCATGGCTTCAATACACTGCATTTCCCATACTATATCCCTATACTGCCATATACTTCCCAGCCGACTGTGAACAGCCATTCGGAAATTAAAAGTTATGACTTGTTTTCTTCACTCACCATTGTTTGTCCATTTCTGTCAGATTAGGACATTTCAGCCATCCGACAGATCAGACAGAGCACATGGTACCACAGATGCATCCCAAGCATGATCATGCAGGACACTTCGGGATCTGAACTAGATTCACTGTAAACTCTACACATATGGTGCACAGGATTTTTTTCCACATTTGTTCTGCTCTTTACAGAATTCACAGCTTCAGAGGTGTGTAAGAACATGGGAGATACATGCAAGTACTTTCAGAACAAAGTTTATTTAAAATTTAAAAATTAATTGTAATCCATGTGCCAATGAATGAAATGGTTAAACCAAACTCTGATGAAAAATTATTTTACTTTAACCCCAGCTGACTCCCACTGCTATCTGCATACTTGCACTGATTGGTACAGGATTACACATTTCTCAGTTGGAAAGCATCAACTGTTAACCAACCCATAAAAACTGGCAATGCTTGTTTCAGAATCCTCATAAACTACCGTGGAGGGCTAGCTAAAATTAAATGCAACAATTCTTCTCAAATACTTACTCATATATCACATTTTTAAGATAGTAGCATCAAGAACATAGTCTGAGCACCTGAAGATGTAGAACTTGTTTTTCTGTGAAATGTCATTATCATCTAGCATTTCTCCAAGTCCATTTACTAACTGAATGAAAACATTACATCACAAAATTAAATTCCCAGATAGACCTGACCAGCTGTCTGCAGGCTGTTTTACCATTTTCAAATACATGCAAGACACCTAATACAATAGCAGGGTAGTAAGAATTTTGTTGAAGCCAAAGTATATTTTCCCACTGGCTTGTGCCAAAGGCACATTTCAAAGAAAACAAAGAAAAACCTCAAGTATGCCAATTCTGCATTGCCAGGAAATTACCACAGCACCCTGTGACCCAGTGAAAGAGGTGCCTTTTGGATTCAGTCCCTCTCTGTTTTGTTTGGCAGCATACAGTTCATTCTCTTCCTGACTCAGCTCCTTTCCTAGGATAGCAATGCTTCCTTGATCTCAGCCTTTTTCCTGTCTTCTCTTTTAGCCTCTACAGGCAAGGAGAGGGTCAGCCTGGGAATGGGAAGAGAAACCTCTTAACCTGCAGATGTACATTTTCAAGTCCAAGACGACATGGTCTCCGTGGATGCCTTAGTGTGTACTACAGCACACACAAAAAGGAGGTAACAAGCAGCTGGACAAACCTTTCTGTCACAGAGGCTTTCAGGAACAACATCCAGCAAACGCTTTCTCTCAAGACAGTGATGCTGGCTTGGGCTTCCACTCCATCCCATGCATTCGGATCCATTACTGCCTTTTGTACCTCTAAAGCACTCATGATGTACATACTGCTTGCAGGTAAGCACATTTGCACTGATTCTTCCCAGGATAATCTCAGAATAATGCAGCAACAACCACTAGTGTTGCCAGTTTGCTGATTGTTGTTCTAATAATCTTATGGCCACTCTATTCCATTTGTTTACTCTTATTACACTGTAGTGAAAAAATCATTGGCACGTGTCCAAGAATCACCAGGGGTTTCTACTTTTTTGATTTTATCTGAATAATCATTTATTAAGATTTGCTCTATCACCTGGTCTAAAAGGATTCTTTCAGGACAATACACAACTCTGTTGCCCTTCTCACCTTACTTTTGAAACTCACAGAATATGGAAAACATTAGCAGTTATTTAGTAGTTATTTAGTAGTTATTTTACAAGGCTGCTCACTCATAATATGTCTTAATAATTACAACAGTCTATTTGCTTACAGTTAGTGGAGCAGGTGTGACACTTGGCACACATGAATATTCCTTCCTTGATTTAACAGCCGCAGAGTGAAAACTACAGCATAAAAGCAATTATCTATTAAATATGTATGTGTCATATATTCTTCATCATGATGTGTGCCACTTTCTGAGAAGCAGTTTCGCTCTGCATGCAACATGCACGATTAGCTGATCACAATTCCAGGATGTATGAAATAAGCCCTTCTTGGTTGGTTCTGGTTAATTAGCTCTATAATTGAAATGCAACTAATTAAAGTCCACTGAGCATTTAGTTCCTGTTTGTTTGTCTCAATATCATCTCTATAGCTAAAACAGCACCCTGCACAATCCTACACACAAATAAATTACACCTTCAAGTATTGCAAATCTACTACAAACAGTTTGAGTACAATTTTATTTTCTTCTCATTCTTGCACAAAATACACAGGTGTAGTACATTTCCATGCACAAAAAAGTAGCACTCAGAAGGTTAACATGAAGGCTAAACTTGGAAGCAGAAATTCAATACAGTAGTTAGATAATGTTTCCAGAAAATTCTTTATTCAATAGCACTAATGCACTATGATTTAAAAGGGAAAGGCTAAAAGGAATGGCAGGTTCATGACACCAACTGTTCTCATTAATGCTAGTGAAGGTTAAGCAACTAGGTTGAGAGAAAAAAAATCCAACTCATCTGAAACAATTGCAAGTAACATTACACTGAAAAATGAAGCACTCTCTTTGAAGAAAATAGAAGCAAAAATTTCTTCTTTCCTTCAATCAAACCATCTCGATTAGTCTTAAACAGATAACATATCTAGAATAATACAATTTCCAAACAGCACTTTAATCAGCTACTCTCACCTGTTCACCTTTCCTCAACTACTTAATCCACTTAAAAAGTCGTATCCTTGACCCAAGCAGTCTCCTAGGGGGTTCACATTTGATCCTTTTTTCCATCCTCCAGTGTTTCAAGCCATGAAGCCATTCACCAACCTGTCAAACAGACATTTTCATTTCCTGTCACTTTATCCAAACCTATCATACTCATTTTGATTCCCTCTGACCCCACAGAGTGTCAGCATCAGATCAGGACAGGAGAAGAATGAGGGAGTCAATGTGTGCCTGTTATTCATGTTGGAGACTTGCCTGTGAGGACAGGGAGAGATAGCCATTTCTATGCTCTCTTTGTATTGCAGCCCCCTAATATCATCACTGTCTATTTGCTCCTTGCTTAAAAACACCAAGAATGCCATTCTGTAAACTACAATTCATGCCATCAGACTTCTGCTTACCTTCCCTTCACAATCCAGTATTCCCTCAGTTCAGTCATAAGTTCCTCCATTTATTAACCACAAGGTAAATTCATTCATTTCACTTCCAGTCCCTACAGTCTTGGTACCAACTTATATTCCTTCATATTAACCAGTTGTGAACTGAATCTCCTTCAAAAATTCCTTATACAAGAAAGATTTGCCAGGATTCCCCTGCTAAGTCTCTCCTATTTTTTCCAATCTCTAATAGTGAGGTTTCCTCATTTACATTCTCCCCTTACTCCTACACTCTTTGTTTTGTATCTTGTCCCTCATACACTCTCATTTCCAGTTCCAGTCCCCACTCCACAGTTATGACTGTGCCTCTGCAAATATTCAGCTCTTGAAGTGCAGTCCTTGAACTGTATCGATACATCTGTGTGTTGTCAGTCTTTGGCTGGGCTGAACATTTAAATAACGTCAACTTCACTGAGCATTTATGGCGTTTGCTCAGCTTTCATTCTGGTAGATATTATAACTAAAACTACTTCAACAACGACATGAGCTGAAAAAATATATTGAAAAATTTTGGTGAATCAAACCCCCTGGTTTTCAGCCAGATCTATTTTACTATCAAAGAAATTTATGATTGTTATAACTGAATTCCTACAGCTTTAATCTACAGTTCATTAACTTGATATATTTCTTGACAGCATAGTTTAGTGGCTGCTTATGAAGATCAGCAAGTTAGTCTACAGATCACTTCTCAACTCCCTAACTATTTACCATCCAGTAACTGCTAGTACTTCTTCATTTTTCTAAAGATCTGGTATTTGTAAGGGTTTTTTCCTCTCTCTGTATAGCAAAACATAAAATCCAAACTCTCTATTCTAACCCTGCACTTGGTCTATAAAATTCATTTTCCCCCTTCTAACTGCTTTGTCATGTACCTTTTAAATCTCTTCAGTGATATTTTTCCTGTACATCTTCCTATATTTAAGCTTCTCACCATAATCTTCAAGACTGTTTTACCTCTGCTTCACCCCTACTTCAGCCTTCATATCTGTCGGTTCCCTTTTACATTTTAAGGGACAGTGAACAACCCTGCTTCAGCATTTATCATCTCTGACTTTCTTATATGGTTTGTTTGGTTCTACAACCCAAGACATTTTTCTCAAGCCGCTTACTCTTACTTCAGATTCATGAAATGTAATTACAGAACTAAAGCCTTCTCTATTTTCAGGTCTCTTCTGGATAGTCCCATACTTTACTGAGTTAGGAAATTACTTGTTCAATATTTCTAGTGTTTACTCTCAGATAAGGGTCTATCAAGCAACTAAACCAAATCAAATAAACAAACCCATGTCTAAGAAAAAAAAATCTTATTTGCTCTGCCTTCACAATTCAGAATCCTGGCACAGGATACTTCATCATTATGAAAAAAACATTTGACATCCATGTAGTTTCTACAGAAACAAAGACTTTCCCCTCCTTTTCTATAACGCATATCAGACAATCAATAGTTAAGTAAAAATTATATTCAAGCAATAATATGCACTTACAATCTCTTTAAAAATTAACAGGGTAGAAAGATTCAGTGCCTATTTCTCCAGTCACTTTCCTAAAATTATAGTTCCAAGCAGGTAAACTAATACAAAACTCAGTGTAGGAAATTACAGATGGATATTTAGCTTAGAGGTACAAACCTCACTTGGGTACATCAGTGGGGTTCTTGTTTCACTATGAACCCTCCACAGAATGGACACTGTCCTTCCTGAAACTTTACTTCCTGAAAGTTTACTTTGATTGCTTTCTAGCAGGATGAAAAGTGGAGTTTACCAATACACTGCAACATAGCTACTATCATAAACTGTCTTCCAGCTGAGAAGTGACAATATGGTTTTCTAGCCCAAAATGAAGCAATCATGAAGAAACAGTTCTTCACAAAAAGCAGAAACAGTAAGAGCATGACCTGTGCAGAAGTATCCAACCCCACTTTCTCTGCACTAGAACTAAAACAGTTCCTCAAAACAGCTGTGCTGACAACCATACAGTCATTTTAAAAACCACCACAACACAAAGAGGAACGGGGTGTTTGAACAGTGACAGCACCCTGCGCTGCCTCAAGTCACTGTGCCAGGCCTGAGAGCAGCAGAGAAACAATTCCAAGTAACCGGAACCCCTTGACGATTTAACCATGGCACTGACATGGGACCCCTGCTTTGCCTGACTTGGTTGGCAGGATAACAGTTGCATACTCCATTATAACTAACCTAACACTGAACTGCAAAAGCACTTGGGGTCCATTTT
Source organism: Empidonax traillii (assembly GCF_003031625.1). Classification (NCBI taxonomy): domain Eukaryota; kingdom Metazoa; phylum Chordata; class Aves; order Passeriformes; family Tyrannidae; genus Empidonax; species Empidonax traillii. The sequence continues at coordinate 992,466 of NW_020955230.1, read as the reverse complement.
CAACTCTGCACTGTAGTTAAGATTTTCACTTTATTATCAAAATTCCTATATTTCATGAAACCAAAACATAAGGGTGTAATGTGTGTATAAGGAATGGAGGAACAAGTCATCTTGTCTTTTCAATAAATGAGGATTCATAGAAGCTCAGCATTGCTAACCGCATCAAGTCAACAGTTCATACTTGAGAACAGGCAGAACAGATGGTAAGAAAGAAAATCTTGTGACAAAAGCTACATCTTTCCGGTACACCAAAATCCATGATATTAATGTTGCTTCAACATATTAGTCCTGGCCCTCAGGCTCAACTTGCCAATGCCAAGTGAGACAATAACATTAATACTATATTCTGTACAGCTGAGTGCAGTGGTGACGGCTAAACGTATCAGGTGAATTGTTCTTCATTTCAGACACCTGGGGAAAAAAAAAAAAGTTTGGGAAAGTAAAAACACCTGAACACTTGCAAAAACATCTGAATACCTGTAGTGGAGCCAGAAGTTGCAACTTGCAACTAAGTTAAATTAGAAGTTTTGAAATTTTGACTGTAAGACCTTCAAAACTTCTACTTCTACACAATTGTTAGGACCCCCTTTCCTATAGTACCAAACTGCGACAGTTCACATAATCCAATTATAAACACAGAATTAGGTCAAACCCCATCACTCCATGCACTTCAACTTTGTCATATGCTTGTCATATGTCATATAAAAGATCCAGTTAAAAGCCTCAGTCAAAAAGATCTATTAACAGGCTGCCTGAACAAATGTGACCTGTGCTGACACCCATCACACTGTGCTGTGATCATCTGCAGATGGAAATAGTAATGGACTTCTAAAAAAAAAAAATAATAATTTACCATTTGCTCACCTCTGTGTCTGCCACAATACAGTAAATTCAAAAGACTGAAAAATTATATTTCATTTAAAATAGATGACTCCTGACAGATCTAATCCACACAGTCCATTTTAGGAGACAAAATTAATAACTGAGCACTGTTTTACAGGGCTATCAAAGCCAGGTCTGTATAAACAAAATGCATAATCCTATTATAGCTGATGTCTGCTTCAGACAAACAAGGTCCATTACAATGCTGGCTTGAGATCAAAGACAAGGAGCAAACAGCTTCCCAAGTCCTCAAACATAAAAAATGCTTGTCAGACAAAATTGCTCTTCTGCCTGCTTTCTAACAAGCCAAACCTCCTGAATCTATATTCCAATAATCAGCTCTTGCTTTAATGGAATTCTTGAATTCTATTTTTAGCCCGGCAGAATGGAAACGATATCTAGTTTGGAAGCACATTCACAAAAGGCAAGGTTATCTTGGGCACAAAGCTTTTATAGTGGGCTCAATTGTCTATACCACCTGAATCTTCAACTTTAGGCCTTTCTCTCTACTAGAGTTCCAACTGAAAGCATGATTAGACTATATTTTCATAGTAATATTTGTTATTGGGGCCCATTTCCCTGTCTATGAAGGAAGGGGTAGAGCAGCTGAAGGAGCAGAGCTTCCCAAACCAAGGAACAAATAATTTAAAAGCAGTGTAGATCTGAAGAGAGGGGGAGGAGAAAATGGGACAGGCTTTGCTAGAAAAGGACATACTAATATTAGTGAGTTCTAATACCATAAAGGCTTCAGAAATTAAATGAGAAATTTTACACTAGATTCTCATTAATAGGGACACCAAACCAAAGTAGCCTACAAAACAACCACGGAATTACCTTTCACAGTACAGTTCTGTCTTCAGATTTCCTTGATACTTTTCCTTAACAGGTCATTTCCCAAAGGAAATACCTGTGTGATTTCCATAAAACTCACATTTAATTTACAGCTGATGCCTATATATTAGCAACAGAGAAAATGGTTCATATTTAGAATAGCTGTAAGAGAATGCCTGGACTACCACAAATCTCTAGGAAGCCCTTTTTCTCCCATACCCTGCAAAAGTAGTTTCGCTTTCTTTGGCAATCAGACAATCCTTCCTGTTTTTAAAGAATTGATTTTAAAATCTACATTTACTCGCTTCGTTAAAATGAGCCAAAAATGTAGTTTAAAAAAAATCACAGTACATATATGAAGTGTACAACGTTTTGGGAAAGTGAACGGTATGGGATTTTTAAGCAGTATAATTTTTTCTCTCTACACACACTAATATTACAGTGACTTTTGCCAAATGAAAACTTATCTTCATAAGATGAACAACCAGCCATCCTTTATCAGTGGATAATTGAATCATTTCAGACTTTGTAAGGAAAGGCTTTTGGTTACACAGGCAGATTCTCTACTGGTCACAGAGTGAAAGACATTAGCTGGCTGTCTAACACTCAACCTAGGAGGTAAGGTGGGAAACAGCTGAATAATTGACACATTATTTGGACAAAGAGATTAAATTTAGCACTTTGAATTTGATCACAGAATGTCATGTGTGAATATAGACCACATACCAAGCACCTCTGAGATACTCTCCTGCTAAAGTACTAACTACATTTATTAAGGCACTACAAGAAATTATTATATGCTAAATAACATGACAGAAGTATGGAATTTACATGTAAATCACTAAGTTTACATTTACATGCACCTCAGACCACACAAATGCTTACTGTGAGTTAGGATGAAACAGCCCATTAATACTGTTTCAAGCAGTTATCCAGGACCAGCTGCATTTCAGTCTGACATAAATGTAAACACAATGCTAATAGTAAGTGTGCTCTTTTATACACAAAAGCTATTAATATAAATAGGCTACAGCAAATTAGATTTGTCTGATCAAGGAGCAGATCAAGATGGGAAGGGAAATGCCATCTGTCCCTGAAAAAAGCAATAGCAACTTTTGGAACTATCACTCAGTATAAACTATGTCAAATAAAAAGAGTAGCCTTCTCCAAACAGTGCTTCTGTCTGTCATAACTTGCAGCTCAATACTTTCAGTAGGAAAATTAGCAATGCAAATATTCACTGAGTCTGACTAATGAGGAGGTTTTGCAGTAAGAATATCTATTTTTGGATAACATGATGCTTCCTGAGACAAAGACATTAAGTTTGCATCTGCTAGTGATCGTGCTGAGAAACAAATGCTAATACATGTTGACTTGTAACACATACTTCCAGTTCAACTCAGTATTTTACAGACTTTTGGTTGTGTACCCAACAGAGGTGGTATCTGCATTTGGCACAGAGACTTCATAGTCAGAACTAAATCAGGTTTAGTTGTCTTAATTCTGCTGTATGTAAAGCATGTTCTTTCACACAGATGCATGAGCAGTCTGTTCTCAAGCCCAGTGAAGTCTTCAGTACCTCTAGATGAGGTACAAACACTTGCAAATCAAACAGGAATAGCTGAGGAAGAGCATATACCAGAGCAGTTTCAAGAAGATGTATTAAGAATATTTTTGTATTAGCTTTTTGTTTGGTTCACAGAATCACAGAATATGCCAAGTTAGAAGGGACCCACAAGGATCACTGAGCCCAGCTTATTGGTCCTGCACAGGACTATTCCCAAGAGTCACACCATGTGCCTGAGAGTAACATCTAAATGCTTTTTTAACTCTCTCAGGCTTGATGCCCTGACCATTTCTCTGGAGAATCTGTTTCAGTGTCCGACTACACTCTGAGGGAAGAATCTTTTCCCACCATCCAACCCAAACCTCCCCTGACACAACTTCAGGCCCTTGCCTCGGGTCCTGTCATTGGCCACCACAGAGAAAAGATCAGTGTCTGCCCCTTCTCTTCCCCTCATGAGGAAGCTGTTCTTGATGGAGACATTCCAAACCCAGCTCTCCTTGAGAGGAGAAGTGCAAATGTGCCCTCCAAGCTAGACACATCCATCTTGCATTGACAGTGCTGCACAGGATAAACCAGGATTATGCACCCTTTGTCGCCGGCCAGACCAATGAGATGCTGCAGGAAGTAATACAGGCAACTCTGTGAATAAGCCCTTCTCTCTGACCAAGAACAACTACATCTGTGGCTGCTTTGAGGCAGAAACAGCAACACAACCTTTTAAACTGTGGTCATAATGAAATTTTACCACACTGTTGACAAAAATACAGCTGTACCGTTCCACTATGCAAGTCGACTCTATTCTCATCAAATCTTTTTAAATGTTTCCAACTAAAAAAGCTCTGGTGCAAGTCAAAGAGAGGCTCTTTGGAAGGAAAAACCAAGGATTAAGGATCCTGGATCCCATCAGACCAGGGACTGGATAGTTAAAAAAACCCATATACCAACATACTTGGGGCCACATTTTAGAAACGTAAAATCTTGATGCAGAGACCTTCTCAGCAAACCAGAGATATTTCCAGCTAAAAGAACAGAGGTCTGAGATAATATCATCATGGCAAATGAAGCAGACATAATGGGTTCTGTTTATGTAAAAGTAGCTACTTGTGACAACAAATAAACTCATCTTAAAACAACACTGAATTTAGGCAACAGAAATGAACATTAAGCATATGGCAGTGCATTACCATTTATATGTACACCTTCTACAAAAAAAAATCAAGTCTATTTTAACTACATGCAATGAGAATAAGAAAAAGGAATTAAATATATCTATCTTATTGCTTCTGCTTATTAAACTTCACTGGAATTCTAATGTGAAATATGCCTATCATACTGAGATAAGGCCCATGCAATGTTTTCAGAGAACAGCAATATTTTGTCTCTTAGAACAGAATGTTATCCCTCCTTATGGCACTGTAGGGTACCAACCAAGGTCCCCTGGTTGTCTGGGAAGTGAACAGATCTGACCTGACACAGATCAGCTGTTTCACTACAGTTGTATGACTCCACATTAGTGATCCTTGTCCAACTTTAGAGATTCAAGAACATACAAAAATCAACAATCCAAACATCCACATGTACAAAGAAATCCTTTGAAATGTTTGAATTCCATCCATGAAGAAGATCTTAATTATTTACAACTCCCCAACACATACACACAGGGATTCCTATTGGCACAAATAGGTACAGCATCAGTAAGTGGTGTCAGGGTAAAGCTTAATACTTTTGTCATAAATATTGGTACCAAGAGGAAGAGCTATAAAGAGGAATGTGTTCCTAATATTTAAATATAAAAATCTGGACAAGGCTGAAAGAGTTAAAGATCCTATAGACACTACAGAATACATTATTCCAGTAAACCAAAAGATGCATCTGAACATGCATTAATAAAGCAAAAGATATAAAAATTATGCAAGATGGACAGATGATAAAAATACAAGCAATGAGTATAAATGGCTACATTTCAAACAGCACTTTTAAAAGAATTGTATTGCTCCTGTGGTAAGGAATAATGCTTCAGAGCAGGTATTACATTGTGATAAAACTCTGTAGAGCTGTATGTTGATAGGATTTAAAAAATACATTAAAAAAAAGGTATTTTAAAAACATACCTAAATAAAACTAGGCAAAGTGACAATGGACTGATGTATATTTAGCTTTTGCAAATGGAAAACCTAAATATCAAGGGCAGGATGGAGACCCTCTGTCTCGACTGCAGAGTATAGTTTATTCTGTAGAGGTACATAATCACCACAAGGATGTCTTTAGCCTGACTGCAGAGTTTAAAATCAAAAGAAGGCTAAAAGAAGGCAGCCAGAAAGAAAATCAGGACATTAAGTAACAAGAACTGACACTTGATTAATTAACTGAATTCAACCTATAAAAATGGGAAAGATGAGATCTGTCATTTCTGAGAATGAATGCGAGAGAGAGGCTTTCCTTGTTATTGTTACAAATGCAGGTTGGTAAAACAACCTGAAAAAGAAACAAAGAAGGAAGTACCTATATTAAAATCACAGCTCTGTGAAGGCTGTGTTTATCTTGCTAAAGAGTCTAAATTTAGCTGCAGTAAGCATGCCCCATAGTATTAAAATTGTGGAAAGATGGACAAATGTAAATACTGAAACCCAAAGTAAATAATTTTCTCCATTTCCTCCCATTCCTTTCTCTCTCCATTTTAATAAAGCCAAAGCAAAAATTTACATATGACCCATGACACCAGTGCTCCACAGGAGTCAAACAAAGATGTTATTGTATTTATCTACATATAAATGAGAGACTGCTGATTCTACTATGATTTCAAAAAGCATAGAAGGAATACTTTAAAGCAGAAGTATAACAAATGCTGGTTAAAACAAATATCAGGCATCTTTCATGATAATAAGCATAGAAGGAATTTAGAGATGGGAACAAAAAGAAAGCCATAAAACCTGGGGTTCTTTATTTCTTATGAGCCTTATGAGCCTTCAGCTTTCATTTTTAAGATTCTTACATGTCGTAGCAATGTAGTAGCCATCACACAGTGCATTCTTGAGTCATACTGCACACCTATGTCTTATATCATCATTTCTAAACCATCATCATCCACCTATTAGTAGATGACTTTTCTTGCCTTGATGATGAGAACATTTAGGAAACTGCCAACTCTCCTAAACTCTTTTCTCCCTTAGTTAATTTTTAACATCTTTTTATTTTTACTCTGTGTATGGAAACTTAAGGTCCTATATAAGTTCATGTTCAGGAACTTAGATAAAACTAAGAATGCTTTTTGAAACATTTTCAGGATATTTTCCACCATTTTCTTTTCAATTAATGTGGCTTAAAGGCATTGATTTTCCTCTCTTGCCAGCAATCACTTCCATCTAGGATGCTGGACTAGATGACCTCCTGAGGTTCTCTTACAGCTTGAATTATCTTATGATACTCTTAATAGGAGTCTATTTCATCAAAGTGAAGCATGCCAATGAAGAATCATTTTTAAAAGTAGAATTTTTTCTCTTTCACTTTAGTATCTTTTACTTTTCCACTGAGACTTCCAGGCAGCATAAGTCGGAAACATGCTACAAAATGGGTGGTCTTTTGTAAGAAGCCTAGGCTAAAATTAAAATACAAACTTGATACCAATACACTGGGAAAGCAAAAAATAATGCCTTACTCCTTCAACAGTGTCATCCAAAACACAGCCCCATACTAGCCACTGTGAAGAAAACTCACCCTATCCCAGCCAAAACCAGCAGAAACAGCTACGTACTTTTTAAAATGAAGAATAGCACTTGCCTGTAGAAATAAAAAAGTGCATTGGTAGCACACCAAAGGCTTAAAACAATTTCCAAACAATTTAGTGGGCAGTAACAAAATAACCTGGGACGAATTTTTGCTGTACAACACCTCTGAGCAATCTGACACTATACTTCAAATTAATTGGTATGAAGTTTTTAGACACAAATCTTCTTCTGTTAAAATTGTATAAATTAAGAACTTCAGTTTGGCCCCTCACAGATTCCTACCTTTGTTGATGTAACTCAATTATACAAGCTTTGGAAACATTATACATCTACTAAGCGCTAAAATCACATTAGTTTTCTAGTATATAAAAGGCAACAACAGTGCAGTACTGTTTCCATGAGGGCTTAAAGGCTAGGATTAATATGCTGCTTTTGAAAAAAAAAATTGACAAAACTTAAAAGCAGAGGGCAAAACGCACTTACAGTGTTGGCAAGTTCTAAGTAGCTTCCTCCAACAGAGTTGCTAAAATTTGAGGCCTGAGCTAGAAGTCTTTGCAGAGCAGCCTGTTGAGTCACATTGCTTCCACCACACTCCAACACCTTTTGTAGTGTAAAATGACTATGGATGTCTGGACTCTGAAGGTCTCTTGCTCCTGAATCATATTCCCAGCTTTCTCTGGCTCCTGATAAGGCACCTAAAATGCAGAAATGGAAAAACATTCTGGTATGAACTGTGTATAAAGAACACACAGAATCACAGAATATCTCAAGCAGGAAGGGACCCATAAGGTTCACTGAGTTCAAGTCCCAGCTCCTCAGAGGACTACCTAAAAATAAACCACATGACTAAGATCAACATCCAGATGCTCCTTGAATTCTCCCAGGCTTAGTGCTGTGACCACTTCCCTGAGGAGTCTGTTCCAATGACCCACCACTACCTTGGTGAGGAACTTCTCCCTAGCATTCAGTCTGAACTTCCCCTGATGCAAGTTCATTCCCTTTTCTCATGTCCTGTCACTCATCACCAGAGAAAGGAGATGAGCACCTCCCTAGTCACTGCCCCCTCTGAGGAAGCTGTAGACTGTTACAGTGTCACACTTAGCCTTCTCTTCTCCAAGCTGAACACACTCAGTGACCTCAGCTGCTCCTTCTGAGTCTTGCCCTTGAGATCTCTCACCATCTTGGTCTCCGTCCTCTGGACAGGCTCCATAGTTTGATACCCTTTTTGTATTGAGAAAATACACTGTCAACACAGGAATAACCCTACTTGTTGTTTCAGAAATTAAAAAAGCAAACAGCTCCATCACCATTATTGCCCATCTTGCACATGCTGACCACGTCAGAAAAAAAAAGAAATTAAGATTTCCAATGCACAGATGATTTGCTAATTTACAAGATCCAAAAGGAAAAATAAAAGCACTTACCCATATTATTTAGTACAGTGCAAACCCAGTATAATTTACAACAGCGAAGGACCACTGAATGAGTATCAGTTACTATGTCCGATTGAAAGACAGCACTGATCAAACGGCAAAAGAGGAAAAACATAATTCCCCTCTTTTTGTTTACTGAATACCAACACAGTAAGTGAATCTTTTAGCTGTACAGTTCATCACTTTTAATGTTAGCATTGCCTTTCTTATTAACTCAGGACTGTTTGTTTCAATTCAAGTTTCAGATATATCAATCACAAGGTGTTTGATTATAAATGGATGCAAGAATATGATCATGTAGCTAGTGACAGATAATGAATGCTACAAGAAACTTTGTATCATGAAGCTGTAGGGTTGCTGTTCCTGCATGTATAATCTTTCCAATTCCCTACAGCCAGAGATGGGTTTAAACCATAAAACGAACAGAAGGAAATGTTCTTATTTTGTCAGTTATTATTTCATCCCTGGGCGCTTCTGATTCTCATACAACAGTCCTTTTAAAATCTTGTTAAGTTTTAGATTCAATCACTTCCTATGGCAGAATATTCCACAGTAGACACTAGATTATTTAATAACCCTGGATAGTACTGTAAATTTTCATATATAGCATAATGAAGATTAAAAACAAATAAGAGACTTGTTCAAGAATACACACACAAGTTAAAAGAAAAGTCAGAATAGAATCCCGAGCTACAGACTCTAAATCCAACTAAAACTCTAAATCCAACATGCAATCATCAAGCCATGAGCAGTTGTCTATAATGCCATCCTATTACTTTGAAAGCTTTTCCCTTTTAGGAGCTAGTTTTCTCTCTCAAATATTACCCAGCATCCTAACTGAGTGGTCATTATTTATTCACTATGTAACCGGGGAGAAACAATAAACTATATAATGAACTATTAGGAGAATGTCTCCTCCTCACCAAGAAAGTTAAAGATGTAAAACTACAAACAGAAAACTAGCTAGAAGGGAAGCAAGGCAGCAACTGATCTACTGGTTCAGGTCAACACCCTAACACCTGTAAAGCTGTTATGCATGAAAAACCAACTTAGGTCTCTCTGCCTTACTATAATGCAAATATGCTAGTCTTAAAACATGTAAGTAGAAAATAACACATAACAAAAAATAATCACATTTTATACTAATATAATTACCATGATTCCTTACCACAAGTAGCAATTAAAGATTAATCAAATTACTTTTACACCAAGAGCATGCACCACTGTACTGCATCCAGCTACATGCTGCAGAATCTCCAGCAGACTTGAGCTGAGATGCTGGTACCAGCAATATTTTACACAGTGGGAAGTGCACTATGACTGTGCACAACTTTAGGTATCTCTGCCCTCGTGTGGCTACAGCAGAGCAAAAAGATCAGCAGTCCACAGAGCTGAAGCAACAGAAATGTCTCATGGGAGGCAGAGAATCAGTTCCATCCCTTCATAGGTTTGATAAGAACACAGGAAACAACCCTGTCTGGGCAAGCACAGCCACAGAATTAAGAGAGCTGGTTATATCATATAGATATCCCTCTATTTACAGAGCTAAATATGACACATACTTCAACAGAGTACATGCACCACATTTCTATAACTGAAAAAACATTGTTCTGCAAAAAAGCTTTCACAATTACACAATTAACAACCACTTTGTTGAAGACCCAAGTCACTTCCATAGATTGCACCATTTGCTATCAGATTGGAAGCACTTAAAACACTCAGCTGGCACAGAGGTCACCTGTCAGTCACAGTAGATCAGGAAAGATTGGGTTTTTATTACTGTATTGTGAACACCTTTAACCCAATTTTTCTTAAAAGTTCATCTCTTTACCCTTAATTTAAAACATACACACTAGAAAAGGAAGGGGAGATGACTTTTACAAAGGAAGGCATTTCCCTTTATTTTGGGCTTAAGCACAATTCCTAAATTTGCCGACTGTGTTTCCAACAAATTCCAAACTCTGGCTGTTAAGATGCTGTCCTGGATCACACACCTTTCAAGTCTCAGCTTTGCAGGGAAACTCTGGAGTTGTCAGAACTGAGATTTCACTGGAAGTTGAAAATTCAGTCAGGCATGAACAGACAACTCTTCTATCTTGCTGTGATTACCATACAATTCTTGTCTTTACAACAGTAAACAGAAATAAGAAATAATTAGATATGATGGCACACAGCTGATAGCTGATAACTAGGAACCTAAAGTTAATAAATCTGTGTTCAAGACTGGTCTTTACAGAACTACACATATCCCATGGTAGCTTTTCCCTGTTCATCTGCACTTCTATGAATAATATGAAACTTAAAATTTCTGTATTAAATGAAACAAAATTATTATCATCACTATTAAAACAGAAAGAAACAAACAAAAAAATTAGCTTTGTTTTAGCCAAGTAAAATTAACTTCGTTTCAGCCAAGTAATATAAGACCATATAATTGTCTAATACAGATTAGCTGTTCTTACATTTTACAAATATTCACACCATGAGAAAGCTGAGTCAGCTGAGTAAGACCTCATATAGTAGGTCTAGTGATAAAAAATGAGGGTGGGGCAGGAAGCAAAGAAGAATGGAGAGTAAATCCTTGGACGTTTGGACAATTCAAGTCCTGTAAGCTGATGCAAACATTACAAATACCAAATGCACTTTAGAGAAAAGGTAGAAGTTGAAGAGAGCTGTGATTGCTCAAGTAACACATGAAGTACAATAAATCAAAGCAACTGGAAAGATGTTTTGCTCCACAGAGAGATCTACTTTTATACTAACTAAGCCAACCTGAATATAGAAGGGGAAATTATCATATTTAGAGCTTATGTCAACTATTTTCATTGTTTTCTACAAGACACCCATACAGGAATCAAAGACCAAAGGCTCTGGCTTTACTGTCCATGGCTATTAGCGAGCAGCCTGACAGCTAGAGTAACTAATTCTTACTTAACAGCAATCACACTTTAAAGCCTGTTTATTATTAAAACAATATGAATGACAGCATGGCAACAGAGAGATGACAATAATAACAATAACTGATTCTTGCATGCACGTGTGGGTTAGAATGTTTATAAAATACAGAAAGCTGTCTGTTAAACATGCATTACAATTTCTCGGAGAATTCAGAATAAACCAGCTTTTCTTTATTTGGAGGGGAAAAAAAAGTTTGCAGAGGCACATTTTTAAAATGGATTCTCAACTTAGTATTCAGCCCTAGAGAAAGTTTTCATTAGAACTTTTTGCAATACCTGTCCAGTGACCTAGAAGGAAATAATTGCTATGGGAGAAGCAGTTATGGAAAATGAGGAATCTCTATGCGATCTCTATCTAGGTATTGTTCCTCCCACCATACCCTTATCTGGCTTGATGAACACTGCATAGAAGACACAATGTTAGGCTATGTTATTTCAGTCCTTTCTCATTAGGTTTGGAAGTAAAAATAACAAGCTCTAAGAGAAGCAAACCACAGCTATACCCTACCCTGACTAACTAAGGCAACTTACAGGAGAAATCTCTTTCATGAAATTATATCTAAGAGGAAAATTGAACCACATCAATCATTTCTGCTCTAAAAGAATGATGTCAACTCACACTTCATCTCCCCTCTGCCCCTGAACTGCAAGTTGTAACATTTCTATTTTCTACTGGTATGTTATTGAAATCATCACACAAGCTCAAATGTCTTTCAGGTTCATTGAGTTTTCTCAATATTGGTGCATTCAGGATTCAGGAATTCTGGAATACTGTGCTGCCTGACACTACAGGGTATAATTATAGCACAAATTTGAGAAATAGTTAAATGCACCTTTAGAGAAATTAGAACAGACTGAAGCATAACCAGTACTTTTACTTACTAGAGTATTGGTAACATGTCAGGGTTTTTTAGGCTTTGGGTTTTAATTTTTTACACTCTGTAACATATTTTTCTAAGCAAATTTTTACCAAGTATAAAAACTACATAAAATCTTGAGAAAAGAAATTTAATGCCTATAGGAAAATTAGAACACATACAAGAATAAGCTTGCCATGAACAAAATCATGAAGTAGACAATCAGAGTTTATAGTATAGACTCACAAAGTCTTGAGAAAGTAAAATATTTAGTGACATATTTAATTAAAGAAAAAGTTTCTCTTATTACAATTTCCCGGTTAGGCAACCCAGCTTTGCAGAGGAAGAAGCTGAGTTTGTAAAACCAGTAGTCCAAACCATATATAATAACAAATGTTTGGGGAATTTCAGTTAATTGACCTTCTTCAGATTTATTTCAACTACTGTAGAAATGCATATGTGTAAACTATCATGGTTTCAGTACTTGCCAGCAGACTGGCATTAGCCATATAGGAAATAATGACACACAAAACAAAATAAAAGCACGCTATCTATGACACCTTTATACACCTGTCTTTGAATCTGAAATGATTTAATATTATCATATTATCATGAGACATGACAACCACTTCCATTTCCTCTATTCAGACTTAAGAAATGAACGATGGGAATGGCTTCTCAACAGTCTAGAAACAAAGGTCTCCCAGAACCCAGTGCTGTTTCATCACCAAACTAAATTTTGCCAGAACACTGCTGGCTAATGACTGCACTGCAGTCAGGGTCTTGATCTAATATTTCATTTGAAGTTTACAGTATGGGAGAAAAGCATCCTTTCTTTTCCCCTGAAAATTAACGATCTCTAGTAAAAAGGGGTGTATATAGTAACAGGAAAAAGAGCACATAAAACCTGAACTCATACAGAAGCTAGATGACTTTCCAACATACCTTTCAAGTACAAACAGTACACTGTACTTTTGAGAAAAGTTGGCATTCCTTACATGGGAATTTGCTAGCGAACAGTCAGCTACCTCCCGATTATCATCCACTTAAGACAATCTCCATTTGGATCTGACTTCAATACACGTGTACCGAAGCAAATAAACAAAACATTCTGAGTTTGTTGACGGTCACTGTCATTTTGCTGCTGTTTCATGAACATAGCATATCAGAGCTACACTGCTGATATTAGAAGTAGGCAGTTGAAGAGCACATCACCACATGAGTCAGCAGAGGCTAAACAAAAATGCACTGAGAGGTAACCCCTGTGGTACAAAAGCTAAAGCCTAGGATGTATGACAGTGCTCATCTCGAGCCAAACAAAGCGTGGCGTGTCCTCTATGAAGTCCCAGCTGCAGCCTTTTGGTTTCTCAACCTTATCAGAATTTGTGTAGAAATCATAAACTGAGACTTAACTGAGGAACTGATCTGTAATCCGCTCCACACCATGCAGCAAACCCAAACCACAGCTCTGTATCTTTCACCACTGGAGGTGACTAAGAAGCATGAACAGAAACAAGCCTTCGCTGTAGTGCTCTGTAGAGCTGTGTGGTCCAAAGCCACAGTCTGGGCTAACAATTCTATTGACTCCTCGTCGCAGCAGCTATCAAGGGCAGCTTCCTGCATTTTCCCTGTAGGCTCGCTCTGCCCACTGGCCTGTCTGTCTTCCCCCTCCCCTCCCAATGTTTTAAGCTATTTGGTAATTTCAACGACTTTTTGGTAGTGGTGTCAAAGTGTCGAATAGACTAAATTCCTGTAATTTCTACGGAAGGCACAGAGATGACAGACTCTGTAGGTGCTCCTGTTGAGAAAGATAATACAATGCAATGCTCAACCTTGACTAGACACACTAGATTAAAAAAGAGAAAAGAGAAAAAAACCCGAACACATATGGAAGGAGGTAATCAGGAAACTTCTGTAAATCAAAAAGAGTTTGTTTCCCATACAACTAGAGGGGAAGATGTGCTACTCCCAGCTGCAGGACATGAAGAATGTTAAAGACTATGACATGTTAGTGCAGACTCCATTAGTGCAGACTCCATTAGTACAGACTCAGTTCTGTATGACAGATGAAGGGAGGCCATGCACATGTGAGCAAGTGCAACTATCTCTAGTTCAAAGTCCTTGGACTGATATTTAATATGGAAGCATCATTATATGATCACTTAATTCATGCTATCTTCTGTAACCATTTGCTTTTCACCATGCTAGCAGACAGAATACCACTTGAGAATAAACTCTGTTCTAATACAGATTAGCTGTTCTTACATTTTACAAATATTCACACCATGAGAAGGCTTCAACCACGTTTATTGTCCTGTTAGCCACCAGAGATCCCTGCAGGGATGAGTTCTATCCTTTGTAGATTCATTAGTGTTTAATATATACAATACATTGCGATTTTAGTAAGATTCATCAGCTGTCAATTACAAATCCCTGGAAATTCAGGTTCACTTCTAATGATGTTCAGAAACTTTAATACTCTATGTTTCCAAAAACAAAAAAACAAAAAACAAACAAACAAACAAAAAATTTAAAAATAATTACCTATATTCTGGTGCTTTGCACAAAGACAGTGGTATCAAAATAATATTCAGAAGTAATAAACTAAATCACTTATAGTTAATGGTAGTTTCGTAGGTAGTTAAATTTGGCTTAGCAGATACTCACAGCTTTTCTAGTCAAACGTATCTAAGGGTGAAATTTTGCTCATAAATCTCAAAATCTGCAGCATGCCTTTGAGTCCATACGAAGTCTGTAGTTTTTAATGAAATATGGCATAAATAAATGTAATCACTGCCTCAGTTTCTCAAAAGCAATTTATTTGCAATAAGATCAAACATGATTATGTAATGCAAAAGTAATGATTTCAGCCCCAGTGGTCTGCCTCTCATGTTTACATACAAGCTTAATTTGAGGCTGGATTCCTATCATTCCTTTGATTAACTCTCATGCTTGATCCACTATGCAAATAAATTATCATATCAAATTTTCAAGGGATTTATTTTCAGTAAAGAAAAGGGAGTTGTCTATGAATTAATTACTTACTACCAACCTACAGTCAAAAACTGCTAATGGACTCCTGGATTCATAACTGTTTATCTAGAATATGAAGGCAGATCAATAAGTACATGCACGTACAAGACAGCATTTACTTGTCTAAAGAAAGAATTTACTAACAGTACCATTTCTTGTTCTTCTTCCAAGTCAATGGGTACTAGAAATAGCCTATTCTTTATCATGAGGAAAAAAATGGCAATTTGCTAAATGCCTGTAAAGAGCTAGACAAATCCATCGAACATATAATATAAATAATTCTAACTCCAGCTTTTATATAAGACATACAAAACTACATAACATTGAAAAAGCTGACACAAGCCATAACTGTTCAGGTAACTTCCTCCTTTAAATCATTAGAGGAGTAGGGTAAGAACTACAGCACATTATAATACCTTTGAGTTATATCTAAGCATCAAAAAACATCATTATAATAACTTGAAAAATGTCCCTTCTGCACATTTGAATAAAAGATTAAACTTTCAGATCTATACACTCATTTACCTGTCAAGATGGGAGATACTGATGCAGGTTTAGCTTACTGAGCACATATATGACTGAGTATTATTAAACCTGAATCCTGTATCTTGATCAAAATGGCCAATCAATTTCCTTACTTCTGCATCCCACCTGGAAACACATGAAGATTTGGTGGGGAAATTTGTGCAAAATTATTAGAATAATCTTATCAATGATAAAAAAAGATGGGTGAGATGAAGTTTAATAGTCAAGTAGATGCAATTACTTCTTAGGACCTTTTGTCACAGTTATTTTCTTTATAATGAAATGCAAAAACTATAGGCAGTAAAGATACTACTTTATTTATACAGAAGTTCTTGCACTTTTTATTAAGAAATTGTGAACAGCTACAAGAAAAGGCAGCACAAAATGCTGCCTGACTGGTAATCTTTCCACAATTATATTCAAACTCAAAGTGTAAAAACATGCATGTCAGGGGCTGGATTCCTTTGCTTCAGATCATCAGGACTCCTGCTACTCAGTAACAGTCAAATGAGTCTTGAAATTTTGTCATTTATTCATCCCACACGGGTACACGATAACCATGTTTCAAGGGTTGGTTCATGATAACCATTTCAAGAGTTATCAGCAGCTGACATATTATGTAGAAATTAGTATTGAAAAAAACTCCTGCAAACTGTCTTGGAAAATAAAGTTTATTAAAAACAATGTTCTTTGACACAGAGGGGAAAAAAAAAGATAACACCAAAAAAGAACATCTACCAAGTTCATTGTACATGATGATGCCTCCTATCTTAAAGCAACACTTAGAAAGCAATAACAGTCAGTATAATACAATTAACTCTTTGATCATTAATGAGTACATATGTGAGCTCCCAAAGACATGAAAGGCATGGAAGCATATACAGATCATAATTGTAGCTTGACTGCAAGTGTAATTTCTCAGCTGTCATTCTGTTCATATTGTAGGCAGACATGACATCATAGAAATCTATTACAGTGGTGTTTTCTTGCCTCTGAAAAATTATCTGTAGAATATTTTGGACCATTCTGCCACAATGGTTTTCTTTTACAACCAAATAAAAAGCAGTTGCATTCTAAACACTTATTGTCATTATTTCCTCCCCTTCATTCAGTTTTCGGGGGGGGGGCACTTTCCTATGTTCTCTAATTACTAAAAATCTTACAGAATCTGCAAGAGTCAAGGCAAGACAAGGATAAAACCCATGAATTCCCTATACGTTTGAAAGTACAGTGCAGTAAAGCAGTCAGGCTTGAACAGCACAGAGTAAAATAATGAGGTAGGTAATTCAAAGGTCTTCTGGACTTAACTTTTGTGGGGAAAAAAAAAGAAAAAGAAAAATTAATTCAATCACCAACTTTAAAAATGCATTAAATTATTCTCATACAACTAAATGAAATTGGAAAAAATGTTAAACAGGAAAAAAATAGAGACTGAATTTTATGCATTAATAAACTTGAATATTCATCTATGAATACTTTTGGCAGCAGTTAAGATTTCTTTGTGAAATACATTTGGCAGCAGTTAAAAAGATTTCTTTGTGAGATACATTCTGAGACTTGTACACAGACCTTTCTCTGACAAAGCTTAGGAGCTGTCTTTCACCCTTGATTATTACAAACCATAATTATAAGGCTGATTTGTTTAAGAAAGGAGATTTTAAAACCCAAGTTGCCAGAAATCTGGTCAGCAAGCAGGGAAACTTTGTATATCTTAGTGTAGCCATCTGAGGGCAGAAAAACTTCTCTGTTTTGAAATATACAACTGTGGCATCATTTTAAAAACTGGCAAGAGAGGCAGAAGATAACTGTGAGCCAGGAAACACAAATCATCCTTAATTTTATATATATATATATATATATATATATATATATATATATATATATGTATAAAAGGGACAATCTTGGGCATGAACAGGTCTGATACAGTTCTGGAAAGACATTCACGGGCTGGAAATGCAATTGAGCGCCAGGGTTATGAAGATTTCAGTACAAACACTGATGGAGAAATGGGCGTAGAAACTACAGAGTTAATAGTCTTGCAATTCAAGAATATATAAGGAAGAACGATAAACAGAGGAAATGTTAACAACAGAATACCCCTACGACAAAAGTACTATGAAACTGTAAAAGATGAACCAGAAAATAAGCAGAACCATGAAACAGATTTGCTATGCTGAGAAGCCAAAAAGATGCGCCAAGGAGTGTGAGATGATGAGGAAGTAGTACAGTCCATCTAAAAATCAAGAAGACAGGGAGTTCACCAAGGATACAAAGTAACCGAGGAAAATTTGAATGCCTGAGATGACCAGTGAAAAACATGTGCAGTTACTAGATGAGAGAACATGCTAAATCCACTTCCCCACAGTAAATAAATAAATAGTCCAACCACCCTCTCCCCCAAAAAAACACAAAATCAACACATACCCAGTTTTACTTTCTGCAAGACTGACAAAATAGACAGGTGTGACTGATCAGTAAAGTATCACCATGGAAGAAGGGTCAGAGGAGAAGGGCCAGGGTGCTGGGCCCAGGAAGCTCAGAGATGAATGCAGACTGGGACTGACCACAGCTGTTGCAAAGATTACTTGATCTCAATATCAAGAGGACCTGAGAGTGGGTTTTGCTTTAGATAAACAGCTCTCAACAGCTGAGAGAATCAACTGCTAGTATGTTTCTCCCTGAGTTCATTAGGAGTGTGAACCTCTCCCTGGGTTAGCCAGGCCAATATGGGGTATAGGTATACATGGCTCAGCCCAAAGTAAAGACTGTGAAAACATAATCAACTAACAAAAGATTTTCAAAGAGAGCAATGGGATTGAGCCAGCATCAATTCACACATATCTTCCTGGCAAGGCCAGGGATGTCGTGTTGTGATGGTGACCATATCAGAGAGACACTGGGAACCACACTGATACTGTGATGGAACTGTGCATTGCAATTGCTGTCTTCTGCTATGTGTAACCTGTATTTGTATTGTGTATTCAGTGTGTTTCAGGTCATGTTCCTAAATCAGAAGTCCCATGTGACATCAACTATCTTCAAATAAATTAATAAATCTGCTGTTAAACATTGTACCTCCCACATCTATCCAAAAGAATCTGATCAGAGAGAACTGAACTCTGACAACATGTAAGTTACATGAGGAGCTAAAATAAATATAAGCAAATTTTCCAGATGTATGAAGTATATCTGACAATAAAAGATATTCCAAACTTGATTTAGGACACATGCAAAGAAAAACTATTGGAATGACTAACGAAAGCTTTCTCTCTAAAAAAGTGTTTCAAAAAAACCTAGGCTCATATGGTCTAAACAAAAGGTTGAGGAGACACAGCTCTAACTAAACACAATAAGAGGTTGATGGCCTTCTTCTGAAGCATGGACGCAGATCACTTCCACATCTATATCATTAGAGAGTAGTCATGTTTAGCTAGTATGCTGCTGCTGTAGGGAGGTAGAGAACTGACAGCATCCTCACCTTTTTCCACAATACTTCTTATTTTGGGATTTTTGACCACTGAAGCTGTGTCCTCCAGTCTCTTGCATTTGTTACAGTGTGAAAGGAAGCATTCTGTAGGTGCTGACATTTCTGATGTAATATGGACTGAGCACAGTGCTATCAAGGACTGGACTTGATGACATAGACAATGCCTTCCTACATCACATGTTCCTGTAGATGGAATAGCATTCCGGGTTTGGTTTTTTGTTTTTGTGTTGGGTTGTGGGTTTTTTTGGGTTTTTTTGGGGTTTTTTTTGGTTGTTGTTTTGGTGTTGTTTTTTTTTTTTTGGGGGGGGGTATTTTTTTGGTTGGTTGGTTGCTTTGGTTTGGGGTTTGTTGATGTTCCTTTTGTTTGTTTGTTTTTTGTTCTAGGTTTGTTTGGTTTTGTTTTCCTTTTACTGGATGAAGGGAGGACAAAAGGAAAGGACAAAAGGAAAAAAAATTTCTAGTTTCTAAATCATAAGGCTCTCCCAGCATTCAGATCTCCAACTAAGTGGAACTATTTTTAAAGCATCCAAGAAAAATCAATTCTTACAGTCTGGAAGACAAGAGACTATTTCTGTCCTCATTTTTCATAGTTTTACCCTATGTATCTGTCTGGGCTTTACTGACAACACAAAGCACACTGGATATTCATTTACCAGCTGTGCTCTGCAGCTCTTGTCCTTTCAAGGAAGTTTCTTCTCTTGTGTAATTGGCATTTTTGGAAGAGGATGCTCTGCAAACATTCTAGCCTATATACTGAAGACAAGACTGCACCAGTTATAACACCACTCTCTAGCATATGATGAAATTATGCCAAGGCATATGCACAAAGCCCTTTAGGGGAACCCTGATGCAGTAAAATTGGTAACAACCCCTCTGGAGTTTATCTTTTGTTAAATTTCGCCGACAGAACATTTAAAAGTCATACCTACCTAAACTGTTATTGCTGCTAGTTGGCCAGGAAGCTATTTTATCCCTTAACTTCTTCTTTTTACAAGAGTCATCTGATTTCACAGAAAGCTCCACTTCCTCCTTCTTGATTTCCCGTACCAGTTCCATGCGGCATTGACTAAAATCCTGGAAGGAAACTTTTCCATTTTCATCGGCTCCCAGCTGGTGCATGATCTCCGCAACAGACGCCTCCATATTCAGCTGGCGGCACACCATCAGCAAGTCATTCCTAAAGATATTTTGAAGGGAAAATGGGGGTGGGGAAATTGGAAAAGTGGGAACAGAGAAGAAAAAAAACCCCAGCAATTAGTTTAGAAGAAAAGGAATATTAACTCTCTCTTATCAGGGTATGCATTAGTGCACAGACATTTAAAATCAATAAGCCAATTCTTTTATAATCTTAATTCAACAACAAAACTGTGAGGTTGGCAATAAATTACAATACAGAAGGGCTATGGAAAGAAGGGAACATTTTTCTTTAAATGTTTAACCTATTTTCATGGCATTATTAACATTTCTACTATCAGAGACTGACACGCAGGTCAGCTGAATCCTGCTGTTGATCTTCATGGTGTCTTCTGAAAAGGTGACATAATAAGAATTTGTGTCATTATCATCTAACTAGATCAATGGTTACTTAAACTTCCATTTTACTGAGGACAGGCCAAGAAAATTTCTTTTGCCACTGAACAGCAGCAAGCTAAAGATGCAAAACACATAAAAAAAACCCAGAGAACATAGCAGAAAAAAGAAATACTCTGTCAACTAACTATTGCCAAGCCTTTCTTCCAAACATTCTTAGTTGGTCCAATTGTTTAATGAAACTCACAAAAGGGGGTAAAAGACAGTAATATGAAAAATATTCTTGCACTGAATCTAGTGGCCAAAATACAGCTGAAACCAAAAGAACATGGAAGATACTTTCAGCATATGATAAACTGACAAATTTAGACAGTGTGCTTTTAGGAGAGATGCATGCAAATAACCATAAACGTACTAATGTAGAAAAAAACCCAACCCAAACCGAACCAAATCAACCAACCAACCAAACAAACAAAAAACAAAGACAAAAAAAACCCAAGCCAGCAACACTATGACCAATGTCAATTTTTATTTTATATGAAGACAACATAGACAAGAACCTCAAGAACATACCTTAGACCTAATTTGCAGTGTAACACTAGTCTCATCAGAAAATACGCTGAAGGGTTTATTCCTTACCACTTTGCCATTTTTCTTTTTCAAAGCTGAGGTATAATGAAGTACTTTGAAAGTAACAGTCGGTAAATATGGTCATGAATTAGAGGTTGATAACTAAATAAACAAAGGTGAATAACTATTAACAAGTCTACTCATGGAAAAGGAAAGAAGGTTTTAATTGGATTTGAAGGTAAGTGGATTATTAGACAGTCTAACACCTGACATTCTTTAACACTGGCAGGTCTGTAGTTCAGTGAAATTCCCCAGTCGCTTCATCAGAGACTAAATCAACCTCTCAGACAGTGATACTGTCTTTTTCTTCAAAATGTAAACCACTAAAAACCTCACTGCTGTTCTTAGGCAAACAGAGCTCTGCAAGATCAAAGAATCTTCCTGACTATACAGATATCTTCTGCCCTTCCCAGATGCTCAGTTAACATAAACAGGAGACAAAGTTCATAGACTGCCTCATTCTGATGCTATTCAGAGAGACTGAGCTACCAAAAATGGAGACTCTAAAGACCTTCTTTCACACTTTTTTCCTCCTGTTCCTCTCCCAGCTAGCCCTAGGTCACCGCAGAGAGGAAGAAGAATGGGAAGATAAGGAATCTTTAAACAACTTCTCCAACAAATGAATGACGACAGATACTATTTATCAAATTACAACTAATCAAATTCTGAATGAAATGTGAGCAAGCCAATTCAGTCAGATCTGAAGCAACAGCTACTCCACACTGTCAAAACCTTCTTGGTGCCCTATTCTCTCTGATTTGAAAAATTTTTAAAAATTACTACTACTTTGTCACTCCCACATGTCACTGTTTCTTTCCTGCCATCCTTTTCTGAAATACTTTTTGAATTAGGTTGCATAACACTACCACACTGATTTATACCACAAATAATATGTTTCTGTGTTCTGGCTTCTTTTAAGAATCTTAAAAACATATTCCTTATTTTTATGTTGTACAAAATCTTTCTGTAGGAGGAAGGTGAAAAAATGTCAATATTATGTGAATTATTAGCATATTTAGTAGTATCATTATTTCATTACTAATATCAGAGCATAATTCAGAAGGTTTCCATGAAAACATGATATAGTGAAATATTTGGAGTTCTTGCATGAACAGTTTCACTGAAGTCACATATTATCATAATCAAGGTCCATCTGTTCTACAGAAAGAAGTTGCAAATTGGGTGGAGCTCTGTAAGTCTCTTCCATGCAGAAATTCCAGAGCTGCTGAAACAAAAACTTTCTCAGAGTTACAGTAAAACCGGAACATGACAATAAAATTTACATTATGACCATGTATTTTAGAAAAACCAATGAACAAGCCCCACAAAAACAAAACTAAAGCAACGAAATTTCTACTTATCACAAGAAACTTTATTATAGGAGAACTAATTTATGTTACATAAGTCAAACATAAGCTATTACTACTTTCAGTTAATTTTTTGGTTGGAGTTTTGCTCTTAGCTTTGAATCTGATCAATGAATAAACAATCTTCATGGCTTAGTTCCCCGTTTTTAAAAATTAAAGCAAATCTCACAAGGGTATTGCAAAGGAAAATAAGAATGACAGTGCATTTAGGTTTTTACACAGGTAATGACTAATAATACTAAGCAATGTCTTTACCCGTTCTCTTGTCACAGATCAGATAGAGCTGCACAGATTGAGGGACTCCGTGTGCTAATGTTGAAACAAGTTTCAGGAGAAGCAGTGCAGAGTGATTCTGCCAGGGCATTCCAGGACACAGGTTTGCTGCCCAGGCCCCAGAAAAACTATCCTTCTACTGGGATAGTAGAAGGCTGTGGCACATTACACTGCCCTGCTCTTGACAACTGTAAGCCTCCATCACAATATAGCCCAGAAGGACATGCCTACATCTGTATCTGGTTCCTGACAGTCTAAAGGTGGAATTTTTCTCTCCTGTTACACAAATACAAACTGACTATCATTTGTAGCATCTGCATCCTGAGGACATTGCCTGAAGCAACACAGAATTACAGAATCATAGTATCAGATGGGTTGGAAAGGACCTCTGAGATCATCAAGTCCAACCCTTAACGTACAACAGCACATACAGCAGCACAAGAAAAGATGCAACAAATTTCAAAACCAGTAAAATTGAAACTACTCAAGTAACTGAGGACTACAAGCACTACTGAAAATAGATTTCATTTCCTAGGAACACACCATGCAACCTGAAGTGACAAAGAGCAGTTGGTTGGTGCTTGGTTGGGTTTTTTTGTATAAATGAAAGAGCAAAACTAAAATGACTGAAATTTCTGTTTGTCATAGTCCTGATTTTTAGCAAGAATTTTGTCTTTCCTTTCCCCTTCCCCCCTCCTGCATGTATGTCTTAATGAGCCATCAGATAACAAAGAAGTTAGCCTGAGACCTAAATGGCTAGACATTTATCTCCTGGCAACGAAGGGGGAGGGATTGGAAAGAAGGCCAGGGTGTGTGTATGGAAAGAGGTGGGGTTTTCTGGGGGGTTGGAGCTCAGCTCGGGAGCAGGAGGGGAGGCTGCAGCAGAGAGG
>NW_020955230.1:896525-968187 GCF_003031625.1 Empidonax traillii | reverse complement strand
AATGAGCCATCAGATAACAAAGAAGTTAGCCTGAGACCTAAATGGCTAGACATTTATCTCCTGGCAACGAAGGGGGAGGGATTGGAAAGAAGGCCAGGGTGTGTGTATGGAAAGAGGTGGGGTTTTCTGGGGGGTTGGAGCTCAGCTCGGGAGCAGGAGGGGAGGCTGCAGCAGAGAGGAGAGACTGCCTGGTTTCTCCTTTGTTTTTTTTCCTGTGGGAGGGGAGTTTTTTGCTGCTATCTCTCTGCACAGTTGCTGGCTGGTTGCATCTTGGTTTTTTCACCACGGGACCTTCACCGAGTTGTGAGTTTTTTCTTCCATTGGGAGAACTTTCTGTTTCCCTTCCCCTTCCCCCCTCCTCCCTCGCCACCCGGCGGCGACCAGGGATCCCACAGCGCCGCCCGGTGACGAGCGCTGGACATTGCAAGTTCCACTCCTCCAGTGATCCAACAGCGCCACCTGGTGACTACTATAGAACATTACAAGCTCTGCACTTTTGATAACTCAACAGCGCCACCTGGTGAACGGTATAAAACATTGCAAGTTTTTGCATCTCCAGCGACCCGACGGCGCCCCCTGCTGACTGTGGCTGGAACTGCACCAAAGAGTGCCAAAAATTGAACTATTTGATTTTCTTTTTTGCCGGTTTTATTGGTTTTGTTCTTGAAGGGGATTATTGGTGGGTATAGGGGTATTGTTTGGTTGTTTTACTTGGTTTTCTTTTTCCCTCGTGTTACGTTAATACACACATACTTAATAAAGGGCTGTTATTTTTCTTTTTCCCTTTTCCATAATTTGCTTTCCTTCAATCGGAGCCTCTTAATTTCGGATCTATAATTGCTAAAGAAGAAGGTTTGGGTCTTTTTCTCCTAATCCATCCTCAGCAAAAGACCCTTGTCTCAATTAAACTGAGACACTGCTACACAACAAAACAGTAACATAGTCTTTTTCTTTATTCCATATTCCCTGCTGTACTTATTTTTACCTTGTTCTGATTATTGCTTTGGTAAAGCACAAGCAACCACCTAGGAAAGCATAAGGATGCTGCACAGTACCTGCAAAGTGTTGGCTCTGAGACTGAACAGAATCAGTGGAGTAACTTTCCTGGTTTTTTTCCCTCTAATATTCTACCAAATTTATAAAGGAAATTTGGTAAGGATGATTCCAGTACCAAGAGAAACTGTGTATTTTACTTATAAGTCCTTAAATTTTTGGCTATTAAAAAGTATCAGTATTTTGCCAGGAGACATTGAATCTTTGTCTATGCAACTTTCAGTATAGATGCACAAATACTTCTGAAGAGAGAAGTCAAAGTTAAAGATGCAGCCAAGTTTCCTAGAAGCCAGTGCAGTAAATCAAAAATGTAAGAAAACCTATTCCATGCAGTTGTGTTGTGATTCACTTCTAGACCAATACTGTAAATAAACAGGAATCTTATTTGAAAAGGACTAACCTAAAACCGATTGCCCATCTAATGGAGCACTCAGAGGCAATAAGAAGTTGCTGATCTAAAATATGGACTGAAATCACTCCATATAGATCATTTTTATCCCCCATAGGAGAGTGTTTAACTTAGGTCCCTGGAGTAGCCACCAATCTCCAGAGCACCCACTACTCCATCTGCTCTGACTCTCCCAGCAAGTCAACCTTGACTGTTTAAATCACAGAATCACAGCAGTCCTTTAGCTTTGTCTTTTCTATGAACAACCCCAGGCAAACAATCCTGGAAATCATCCCAGAACTACGTTCATCTTCAGTCAGAACCTTCCAAAAGGCTCACGAAGCCTTCCAGAAGGTTACCTTTTGCTCCGAGTAGCAGATAAACTTCTATGAGAATCTCAGATAGGGAAAGAAGTGGTTTGATAAGGGGTTCCAAGCACCGCATGAGGCAGTACAAAATGCGTATTTCTCAATCTGTACGAACAGAGGTAACAATAATTCCGAAACCATCTGATATACAGAGAATGCACAAACCACAGACAAGTGTGTATTATGGAAGTATTACATTATGATCTTTAGTAAACAAAGCATCTTGAGGTAAGCATCCAGCTACAGAGATCACTTTTGAAGGTTACCAGACTAAATGACTATTTCCACTGCTGTCTGTAAAACATGACTAAAACAATTCTCACCTACCTGTGGTGCCAAATGGATGAATTTATGTAGTTTTGCATTCCACCTAGGGCCTAAGAGATGTTTTGACTTTACAAAACAGAAAAAAAAAAAAAAACAGTTCAGGAAATGTGACTAGATAGAGCAGTCTGGTAGACTAGGAAAGGGAACAAACATCCACAGCAATTTTTACTTGGCATGCTTTTCTGAAGAAATAATTTCTAGAACCAGCAATAACCATAAAAAGAGAAACCCGTTCCTCTAGTCAGTTTAGACTCAGAAACGTAAGATTTAATAACTGTTATCATCTAAACAGTTACATCTTCTGACTGTTTCACATACAAATTCCCTCAATTATTACAAATTTTGATGGTTTAACAATACAGAAGCTGTTACTATGTCAGGTGTAGATCATCCTGACAAGACTAATTCAGCATTTCCACATTACCTTTCAAAGGAAGTGGTAGGGCAAGACTGAAGGTAAATCTGCTGAAGTAATAATCACGACAACTTCAGAAGTGCTGGACTTTTCCACCTAGTGCTACCCAAAAGTCCTGAAGAAAGAGCAAAGAATTAAGAGCTACAAGCTTCCTGCAACAGTACATCTGCCTGACAGCCACTATTAGTGAAGAAGGCCCTCAGTTCTAATTTCAGTTTAGTAAACTGCATTCATGATCACCACTACTGCTCATACATAGAAAGACTGATAAACTGACGTGTAAGCAATTAATTTCTTATGTGTGCATTTGGAAGAGTCAAAATACTGACAAACAAAATGCATTTTGGTTCAAGAGTATTATCTTTGATTTTACTTCCCAGTAGTAGAGTACTTTATAGTGTAATCTACACTCACAAACACTTTTTTAGAAGAATTGTTCATTTTTTATCTAAAGTTCCATTTCCTTATGGCTGTCCCAATACTCACTATATTCTGTGCATCAAATATATTGTCAGCACAAGGCAAAAACTGTAATTGAGCCATTTTCAACTAAGCAGATGTCTTTGGCAAAACATGAATAACATGATGCAGGACAGGACGCAGAACAGGCAGATTAGCTGGACACACTTGTTAAAATGCTGAGCAGCAATACTGTTCATATTGGGATTGGAAACTCACACTGAGGCTTCAGTTTTAACATCTCATTGTGAACAGGAAGGGAACTGATGCTACATGTTTTTTCACACTACATGAAAACCTGAGAAGACATAAGAGCACTGATTGACACTTGCTAGTTTTATGGGATTTTTTTTCTATTTTTGCTCTCAAATATGAGGGAATGAAAGCAAAGCATAAGTATGATGTTGAAAGCAAATGGGAAGAAAAAGGTCACTGAACCAGACTACAGTCCCACAAGGAGGTGTTTATTCCATAACCAGTGAGTTCTGTATACTTGAAGTCTATGTGGCACTATATGGGATCTTGCGCATTTGCTTGATTATCCTGCAAGCACAAGAGATAGACTGTAAAACTCTGCAGATAACCTCGTAAACAGAGGAAGACAGGCAATCAAGTCCTACCAGAGTAGAAAATATATCAGACTCAAAAAAAATGCACAAACACAAAACAAGAGAAGTGCCGCAGAACTAAACGAGGTGGCCACATTCATGGGGAGAAATTAGCCTGGATAAGAAAGGAGAGAACAGAGGAATGTAGCACTCGTCACATCACGCTAGCATTTTTAAAGTATAGAAATTATTAACTTCTGCACAAGGAACACTTTATTGCTTTCAGCTATTCTCAAGGAAAGCTATTCCTACAACCTCAGATATTATCTATTCTCCCAGCATGGCATAGTCGAAAACCAGGGTGCAGCTGCTATTACAGATCAAGGAGAAGTAGAGTCAGAGAAGCTTCAGGAAAAGAAAAAGGAGACATAATAGTTTGGAAGGAAGGAAGGTGGTAGGAGTGGAGTCTCTTCTGGGAAACTGAATGAAAAGATGAAGGAAAAGCAGTGAAGTTTTAGCTGAATTTTAAATCTAAAGAAGAGTATTGCAGAAGTCCATTTTCAGAATCATGTAAGTCAACTGAACAAGCATTATGTGATTACATGTCACCCCACAGAAATACAGCACATAATGAAATCACGGGGAGGACTGCAAAGGAAAATTATCCAATGCTGTACTCAATGACAAGAAAAAACATACCTGTGTCATCCCTCATGGACAGGTGTCTAAGCTGTTTTTTTAAGAATGCTACAACGACCATTTGTGCTCTGTCCTAGTGCTTTACTGTTCTCTCTAAAGGTTTCTAATTTAAAATTGCCCAGCTATAATTCAGATTGTTACTTCAGAAAGGGAGTTAATAGTCTGTTTTCTGCCATCACACTAGACAAGAAAAATAGTCCCTACATATTTTAAACCCATCATCAGATGTTCCACCTCCATTTGAGTAGAGAATCCCATTTTCTGCACTTCTAATCATCTTCAGTGAGCTGCTCTTGTCTTCCTCCAAATGGTCCACAAGCCTGATGGATGATGGCACGCAAAACTAGATACCAGTTTAAAACACACACTGAAAAGCTGACAAAAAGTTGAAAGCATAAGTCCTGTTCTACAATAGCATGATTCTGTTAATTCAAATTTAACTTGAGACCCACAAATCTCAGAAGACTTTCTTCAATCATTCATCCTGTATTTGCACCACCGAATGTGCCATCATCTACGTATTCCCACTTTATCTCACCTGATTTTTTCAAGCAATATCTTCATCTATCAGCACCAATTGTGCCTCTTATCCCCCAACGTCTCCAATTTTCCTTAGCTCAGTGTCATCTCAAATTTAAGAAAGTTAATTCATTATCATGTGATTCACATCATTATTTTTAAATAATACTGATCTGCTCCAAGCCATTCTTCTGATTTCAATTTGATACAGTATTTTATTTGGAAAACAAAGGCTTGGTATCTAATGATCTCCAAGTATAGCTTGAAAAAAGCCCCAAACCAAATTCTCTCCCTTACACCATTTCCTTGGCTTGCCTACAGGTGTCATAAAACAACATGAAAAGCTTTAATAAAGACAAGACAGAAGGCATACCTTGTTGTACTTCCACCACCAGCTTCTCTCACTAGATCTAAGAAAGGTTAAATGGGTTTGATGTAGCTTTTTCTTAACAAGTCCACATTCAGCCAGTTGTCTGTAGATTGATCCCAATTTCACCACATTTTTATAGAAAATAAGCATATTTTATCTTTTCCCCATTTTCTGTTACTTCTATCTTTTAGAAGAGCTCAAGGAAGAAAAAATGCAAAAGACTTCTGAAGTCATCTTTAGGAATCTTAACATTAAAATTTACCAGTACAACTCATTAAAACAAACCCAAGTACTCTCTAGCTTCTTTCTTCTCCCTCCCTTCCAAAGCATTTGTTACAAGTTCTATTTGCAGGAACCATTTCACTATACTTGTTATTTTCAGTGTAGAAAAAAAAAAAAACAAACTGAAAAGAGAAAACTTAGCATCAGCCATCAACAGTTCACTTGGCTCCCTCTTTCCTGTTTTTTTATTGTTACTTCTTCCATACTGTGGGACAATTTTCTGTTACACTTCAAATTCATTGCTAGTTTCATTTTCTGCTTTGCATATTACATTGCCTGTTCATAATTAACTTCCAACTTGACCCAGTTCCACTATGCTG
The DNA here is from genome assembly GCF_003031625.1 of Empidonax traillii. Classification (NCBI taxonomy): domain Eukaryota; kingdom Metazoa; phylum Chordata; class Aves; order Passeriformes; family Tyrannidae; genus Empidonax; species Empidonax traillii. Next base: position 962,439 of record NW_020955230.1, on the reverse strand, counting down.
AGCAGCAGCAGGAAAAGGACAAGGTTAACAGCAAAACAGCCCCTAAACCCTTTTTTTTTTATTCATAATTCAACAGCCTAAGCTTTTACTTCACATCTCTGTCCTGCCTTGGCTACCTCTCACAATACTATTCCAAGCATGCAGCCTACACCACCACTCTTTCCTCTGGGAAAGTAGGGGGAAAATTCCTTCCACAGTCAATACTTCCCACCCCGGGGTGGGGGTGAGGGATGGCAGGGGGGAATGTGTCCCCCATTTCATACGAGATATAGACAAAACTGCCAGTCTGTGGTAGGAACTTCCAGAATGGAAATGTATTTTATAGATGACACAACAAAGGCACATTCTACTCATTAGAAGTAGCTTTAATTTTGTACTCTGATTGCCTTTACCGAGCTGTTAATGCGAACTGCACCTCATGACCTATGAGAACAGTGTGTCTGGTTTTGGCTAAAGCTCTCAGGAGACAAAACTGATGCAGGCAAACAAAGGTCCATTTACCAACAGAGAAGCAGAACTTGTCAATAGAATCTCTGCCAGTCTGTGCTTTCTTTCATGCTGCTTGCTAGTTTCAAATACTGCTAATACACAGTATCTATCAATTCAACCTACAGACTGACACAGGGTTAGGAACTACTAGGAGCAGAGTTTTCATTCAGAGGTCTCTGTTACCTGATTTACCCTTAAAAATTACCTAAGGAATTTAACTGGCTAACTTCTAATACTACATAAATACTGTTTGGTTCTATTAAATACAAGAAAGTACTGCTGCAGAAAAACTCAGATGAAAGGAGACATTGAACATGCTGATTACAATTAACCATTACAGCTCATTACAGTGATGTTAATTAACACAGAAGGTCAATGCATGCAAACAGTCACTCTGCTATGATGAATTCCACATATGTACTATTTATTCTAAAAGATGGATGTGAATGTTCACAGTAAAAATAAGGTGGATTTGAAAATCCATGTATCCACACCATAACTTTTCCTCCAGATACCATCTGAAGCCCATTCTTTGGTCAGCACCCAATTAAGCACAACACTAGCCTTGTTAATATCTTTCATTTACCAGCTGAGATACTGGGAGTCTAAATAAAAACTCTATTGTGCTTTTACACTTCTGACAACAATGCCATTTTTATGGCCATGAATTAACTTTTAGAGAGATTTCTTAGTTGAGATCATTTGGGCGAACCGCATTTAAAGATAAAGCACACATAACCAGAGGGATCACAACTAAATGCCAAGCTCAAATTTCTTACCCCCCCTCCATCATCTCGTGCCACCACTGAAAGTCATAGAGCCAAGAAGCCACAACTATCAAGTGACCATGATGGAAAGAAATATTTCTTACTGAGCTAGTGTTCAGCTAGGGTGACTCTTTGAACGAATTCTAGAGCAGACACAGCAAAACTTCAGGACCACACAGAGCAGAGGAACTCATTTGGCAGCACAGGTTGACTTAAAAAACCCCATGAAACCCTTCACTTAACTTCTCACAGTTCATTGCATAAGGAGTGCAGGTACTTTGCTTAGGGCTGTACATTTGCAAGAAAGGCCAGATGCCCAAGTATTTTGTGAGAGTCCTTTACTCCCTATCAAAACATGTATGACCTGTTGCTTGAATCAATTTCAGGTACTCACTACCCTACCCCAGCAGTCAAAATCAAAGACATTTAAAAAATAATTTTGGAATAAATCCACAACTACCAGCGAAATACTCGTGTGTGGCATTCTCAAACAATAAACACAAATAAACTAAGCAGTCACTGCTGGAACTCTTCTTTCATCCAAGTGCCCCCAAAACAGTCAACCCATCCATTAATTTCAAATAACAAGTTTGGGCAAATTAATTCTGAAACCATACAGAAAGCTGATCCTTAACAACAGGAGCTAACCCACAGTGGTTAAGGAGGATGCTAAGTGCCTTGTCTGTCATAAGCAGAAGATGCAATCACACATAAATAAGACAAAATCAAATATTTACTGTAGTCCCAGTCATACTGCTAGAACGACCATCTGTGGTGTCCATGTTATAAATCTAGAGCTATGGATATGCTAGAAAAGCCAGGTACCAAAGCATCCTGTGAAGGCCCCTGTCCACCAGTCACACTTGAGAGGCGAGTAATGGAGTATAGTAGTAAAGTTACAATCTTTCAGATTTGCCACAAAGAAACACAAGAAAACACAAGGCAAAAAAATTCCAATTTAACAATTCCTTTCTTTTCCCCTCTAGGGCTACAAAAGGAAAAGTACTGACTTTAAAGAGAGGTTGAATTCTCTTACAGTAATAACCCAAAAAACACAGTATTTGCAACAGCCCCAATAAACAACACAATTTAATTAAAAACTTAATAAAATTTAATAAAAAATAAATAAAGATAAGAAATACAACATCTGGCAGTCAGCTGGGTGGTAACTTTCAAAGGGATCAAAAAGTTTAACATTTATATTCTCGAGTGACTCACTGCTCAGTTCTTTCACATTACAAACTACCTGGACAAGAAGTTCCTAACTAAGAAAGAGAACACAGTAACACCATGTAACAACAAGCATGAGATATATACTTAAGTATGTATACCAGATTATTAATGCCAATGAGGAAAGAAAAATGCATTCTATACAAAACACATCAAGTAACTTTACTAACTTCAATATTAACAGTTCCAACTAAAACACCCTTCGGGAGCCTAATGTTTACATAAGAACTGGACCATTAACTCATTTAAAAGTATGTTAGGTTCAGAAAATGCAAGTTTGAATATATTCCTCTGTGTATTAGTTGTAACAAATACAGACTTTGAAAATAAATAATCCTTTAATGAATGTTGATCTTTGGTATGCTTTCTAGACACAATATTTAACAAAGGGATACTTCTTCAGAACAAACTAAGCATGCAGGGTGTCTCTCTGGCTTTTCATCTACATCTGCCCTCCTGATTTTCCCCATAACTTATTCCTTTTTTGGTTACGATGCTCTGAGAGGACCTGTGGAAGATTAAGTTAGACTAAAGCCCGAAAAATTCTATACAACTGTGGAATCAGTCATTGACTAAGGCAAGTCCCAGGAGAAACAGAGAAAACAGACTACAATCATTTGAAAAATAGCACAGTGCTTCCAGTCACCATCCTACCTATCATACAGTAAATATCATGCTGTATCCATATAAAAGAACTCCTTCAGTTATATGGATCACAAACTCCATGACAACCTCCAAATGGAGATAGATGGAAAATAAAATTAAGCCTAGAAACAGAATCTGGGAGCTGAAACTGTTTTTAAGACAAGCTGAAAAACAAATGCAAGAACAAAGTCTGCTTTACCAAGGTGGGGGCTCTTTTTACATGGTTGATTGGTGTGGGTTTTTTGGTTGTTGTTTTAGTTCTGGGTTTTATGGGGTTTTTTGTTTGTTTTGGGTTAGGTTTTCTCGTGGAATTTCTAAAACTGAGTAGGGTTAAAGAAAGTATAGAGCAAATAGTTCAGACCTCAAATTGAGAAAAAAATCCTGTACTGGGGGTCTAAGAACTTTTCTAGTTCTGTAAGAATAGCCCAGCAATATGAAGAGCCTGAGTAAGGCCAAAGGCTAAGCAAAGTCTTGCTAGGAAGCGTCTACATGCAGAATATTAATTCATGCCCAAAGTGAGTTTTCAAAGATCCTGACTGAACACATTTGCATGGCTCCTAAGTGCTCATTCCATGAATTAAACACTTCTTTTACAGCCATTGGTAAGTTGCTGGTCACAGACAACCCAGATTAATTTTGCTCTTCCATTTAACGGCTCGTTTTGTGCTTAAGTAGTGGTTTTTTGTTTGGTTTTGTTTGGTTTTTTTTTAATGTTAAGCACAGAAATTCAAACACATTAGCAAAATTAAACACCTAAAAAAAAAAAAAATTTAAATGAAATGGTAACCAATCAGGAAAAGAGTACCAGAGAACATAGAAACACAAATCTCCTCCCCTAGAAAACACAATGAATAGATACATAATTTCTCTTTTGAAAACACTGTTTTTTCTCTGGCCACTGGATGCAGTAACATTGAGAGGGGTGCCAAAATGTACTCCCAGGAAATCTGGGAACGCCTTACTACCACAGCTCATTAAAAAGGGAAGCATCAGCTTGTCCTTATAAAGGTTTTGAGCTCCCAAAGCTATGCACCGCTAAAACGACTCAAGTAACAAATCATTTCCAAGAAGTTCCTTTTAACTGCTTCTGTGAAGGCCTAGTGAAGGCTCAGTCACTCAGCATGTCCTTCTAACAGGCTGTACACGCTCAATACACAGTTAGTAAGTCTATGGTTCTTTAACAACTTACTCTACTTCGACCACATATTTTCTGTAAGACATTGAAAACTAGCATATTTGTAACTTAATAAAGAATTTAATTTTTTTCACCCATTATTTCCATAGTTCATACCTTCATGTTTTGAAGCAAAAGTATTTCCTGCAGATTCAAAGTTTCTTTATTTAGACTTTGCAGCGTTAGAATAGAATTATCTGGATTTAGTGACTTCTGCAGTAAGGCTGATATTCATTATGTCCTAAATAAAATTTCAGTACAATCCACACATAATAAAGCTACAAGGCAATTAAGTTTCTGAAGAAGACATTAATCTAGCCTGTCACCTGTAAAAACAGCATCATCCAAGGCCACATACGCAAGCATCACAAAAAAAAACCAACAAAAGCACAGGTGTCCTCCCCAGTCCACCAACCCTCTGAAGCTGAAAATATTTATAACTGTAACACCAGATTCTGATACTTTCCAAAGCAAACAGAATAAAACCCAAAACAATGAAAAACAATTACTGGATTTTTTTTTTCAATTAAGTGCTTTTTGTTAGTATCACAATGCAGTTGCAGATGCAAAAAAACCAAATTTCTGCTGTAAAAAGTGTTTAAGGCTGCCTTTTGCTCTTTGCAAGGCTTATCCGGATGATTTCAAGCACTCTAGTCTTAACCATGGACTGCTTTGCAGTTGGTTTTTTTTGAGGGGGAGTGGATTTTTCACTTGGTTAGTTGGTTGGCTTTTGAGAAGTTACTTCTTGTTGTGGAATGCCAAACATTTGCAAGACGTTAAAATAATCAAGTAACAAATACTAGCCCCAAAAGAAAGAGCCATTTCAGTACAAACCGACAAATTAAAACTCTTGTGTTTTCTTAGTACTTTTTTCTAGCTGGATCCTGCAAAATGTCACTATGCACATGTAAACGCAATGCTTAGCATTTCATATCCCATGGTTCAGCATCTTCTGGGTTATAACCACCAATGGTACATGCTTAATTATGCTTTTATTGTTTTGATATCATCCTAACTATTTAGACCCTGAAAATTAATCAGTAACTCTGGTGAGAGCCTGAAAATTAATCAGTATCTCAGGGCATGCTCCTCCTCTCCATCTGTGCCTTTACCTCCCTGTTATTATTTGAAAAGCTTTATTACAGTTTTATGCACGATAAAGCAATTCCACAGCTGAGACACCATGTTACTTCATTAGGAACGCAAATATCTCTTTTCCCCATGCAATATGAACTAAATAAAAATGCATATAAAATGCCTGCCTTTGCTGCAAGTATAAGGATCTCCTTTTCCATAACAGCTCTGGAGTAGGAAAGAAAGAAATCCTAGGAAAAAAATTGTTGCATGTGGTAAAGCTGACCAACCTTTAACCCTGCAAGCAGAAGACAAGGAATACTAATTTTCGACGATGTGACAACTTATGCTCAGTAACAGCTGCAAAGCTGCAAATTTTTGCAATTCCATTGCGTCGAAAATAAGTAGGTTCCGAAAGAGGCTCAAGCTAGTAAGAGGCTATAGTTCTAGTCCACAAGGAAAGAGCTGATATTACAGTGCTGGCTTCTGTGTTTTCAGCTCTTTATACAGATGCCCAGGCATTTATTGCTATGTTTAACCTGCTGTAAAAAACAAAGTATCAGGCAAAAGTCAGTCTACCACCTCCACTGGGGCTACAAGGAAGGCAAAAGAAATGGTTGCCCTCAAGCATTAGCAAAGGAAAGTCAAAGAAAGAAGGGCAACAAGGAACAGGAAAATCAAGCAACTGGCCTGGATGAAACAAAGAATCCCCAAACAAACAAACAGCATAAGCGAGACAAACAGTGTGCACAGAATGGCAAGATTAGCATAAAAGCAGCTGTAACTTTCTTGTCTTTAATTTGTTGCATTGAAATAGGTGCAACTACCCAAACACTAGGGCTCTAAATAAGAACAAAACCCCAGTAGCTACACTTTTAACAGGGAGGCTATGCTATGTCTGTGGTGGTACATACTATAAATACATCCAAAACCACTGGGCAAGTCTCCTCCTGCATAAGCCATTACCATAAAACAGATTATAGGGGAAATTGAGTCACTACGCAAAGCATTCATTTACACAACTGATTATCCAGACTATCCAATGAAGGAAAGAAAAGTACTCGACTCCCTCAAGATCATTTGTTAAATATTCATTTGCTACTTTCTCACACATATGGAGATTTAAAGGAAGATGGTAATTTACAATACAATGTTCTCTGATAAAAGCCATACCAGTTCTACCTTGGAGGCACAACTCCCTTCAAGCAAAGTATTAGCAACCTTCAACAACAAACTCAGCATCTCCAGATGGACTTTCAACCACTATCCTCTGGGCCTTATTTCCATTTCCCGCTGAAATCCAATGTCCCTAGTCAGACATTTCCCAGATTTTCAAAGCTTTCAAACAGCAATATTCAAGTAACACACTGAAACACCCATTTGAAATATACAGAACACAAATGTGGAATAAAACTTAGAAAATGTGGAAGAGTTGATCAGAAATGAGTGGCTTGTGTCATGGCAGTATCTCTCAACTGCCCATATGAAACACTAAAACATTAACATTCCCTCAGTAAGGTCTTTAAATTATAAATACACAGATGTCTATTGAGTTTACATTGCAGAGAAGCATCACGGTACAGATCAGTGAGTGGGACTGTACATTTTAAGTTAACATCCTAAGTTTTCAGACATCAGAATGAATTCCATGAAGACTGTAAACAAATGGAAAGAAGCAGTCTTAGCACGCTGGTTGGAAAGCATACATTTTCAAAGTTTATATTTCAAAACCACAACTGTCAAAATAATCATTAGACTGGGGGGGGGGGCACGGGGGGCAGAGTGTTCAGGGAGCTGTTTAGGTAAGAAGTATCACAGCCCTCAAGCTTTATTTTCAAAGTGACTGCCAGTTATTACAGATTTTCAACAACTTTCTGGCTCCAAAGAGATGGCAGTGGGGATTCAAGTTTACTTGGCCTTTCTGCAGGGTCATATTTTTAGGTTACAGATTAGATGACAGACTTAGAAATTCCCTCACTAAGTTCTCTAGAGGCAGTTACTAATTCCAACTAGCATACATTTCATTTTGAAAAAAACAGGTTTCCCCCACCTCTGGCAAATCATGCTTTTGGAAGCTCAGCATTTTTTAAAGAACAGCATGAGAGCAGAGGACTGGCCTCAAAAATACAATTCCCACAAAACCTATTCCTGACCAAAACACACTGCCGGTGCTTCCACAGATGTGTAAACATTCCATTACGGGATGTACAAGCTCACTCCTTCCTAAATCTGTCAGTGTGGGTGACACTCGTCAAACGCAATGGGGACCGGCAGAGAAATTTAAATGAAATTGTGTAACACGTATATTGATAAAAACGTATCAACAAAATTAGACGAGCCGAGAGACGAAGTACGAGTTTTCTGCCAGATAACCTATGACCATCTTCGCGTGTTTGCTTGGAAAAAACACCTGCCCCCGGCATAAGGTGATAAAGGACACCTGGGTTAGGAGGCGTCGCTTTCCAGACCTGGTGGACGTGGAAGTCCTCTGGGCGGTCTTTGCCCATCGTCCCGAAAAGCTCTGGGTGCCGAGGCCCCGGTGGACCCCCGCTCCCGAGCCCCCCGCTCCCGAGCTCCCAGCTCCCGAGCCCCCCGCTCCGATGCCGCGCATCGATGGAGGCGCGGGGCGCAGGGGATCCGGCGGGGCTGCGCTCCCGCAACTGCTCCAACTCGCCGAGAAGTTGAGCCGATGGAGGACGGGGAGGGGGGAAAAGGACGGGGAGGGAGGAAAAGACGGGACGGCTCCGTACCGGCAGAGAGCCGCCTCCCGCTGTCGCTACCTGCTGATGAAGCCATCCCCATCGCCGTCGCAGGTCTGGAAGAGACGCCTCATCCTCTCCTCCTCTCCCGTGCTGGAGGTATCGCTGCTGCCGCTGCCGGCGCTGCTCACCTCCGCTACGGCGGCTGCCGCCATCATGCGCCCGACCCCGGAGGAGGAGGAGGAGGAGGAGGAGGAGAAGGAGGAGGAGGTGGAGAAGGAGGAGGAGGAGGAGGAGGAGGCGACGCTGCCTCAGGCGCTCAGGATTCCCAGACCCGCCGCGCCTGCAAAATGCGAGCAGCAGCACAAAGCGGGGCGGGGGCTCCGCGGGGCCGGATCGCTGTGGCTGCGGCCCGGAGCGGAGACCCTCGGAGCGGGGAGGGGGCGACGGAGGCTTCCCCGCCTGCCCATGGCATCGTCCTGCCCCCCGCCCAGCCGCGATCTGGAGCCGCGATCCACAGTCTCGCCAAACCGGGCCAGCTGCCGTCCCAGTCAGGGCGCATCCAAACTCGTCCCGAGGGTCGCTTGTTCTCTCCTTCGGCTGGGCAGGCCCGGCTCTCGGCTTCGGGAGCGCTGCTGCCCGCTTTGGCTGTGCCCTGTCTGGTCTGTGGAAGCCAAATCCAGACAAACCAACAAACCCCAATGTCTTCTGTAGCCCTGTTGCCCTTGAGGCTGTTTGATGGAATGTTGTTCAGGTGGGAGCATTCTGGGGTTCATTTCCATCCAGATCTTTTCTACTGATAGAATTCCACCTGCAACGACCACATTAGTTTTTCTGCTTCATATGTTCGTGGCTTGTACCTCTCCCTGTCTCCTTCGCATTTAGAGAAAAGTCACTTTCTTTTCAGTCTTCATGTGTCCAGATAAAAAAAAATAAATTCACTCACGTGTATGCTATGGCTTTTTCATTTCCTTTAGTACCCTTACCACCCTTCTCAATACCTAATAAGGTTTTCATCAGTCTTTTAAAAAAAAAAAAAACAAACTTCCTGTGAAAAAACCTGATGCACCAGCAGCACCAATGACAATCTTACGTCTACTGGAAATTGGTATTCTGAAATAGTCTAGAACAGGATTTCTGTTTACAGTAGCATTAGGTTTCTTACACCATCACCCTATGATAATCGGGTCAAGTAAGTTTTTCCTAACCTATTTCTGTATTTGAAAAAAACCCTTTGTTATTAAGGACACGCATGTCTCTCACAGTATCAGATATTATCCTTCTTCTATTACTCAAGTCTTTGAAGACATCTAGTTCATCCCACAAAACATCTTGATCTTCCTTGCTGCCGACAGTGACTCATGAATATATAAAGTCAGCAAAGTTATCTTACTTCTCTCGTTCCACAGTCTCTTTCAAGTATATTAACTGATGGCAATAGTTCTAATTGTCAATATTTATTGCTTCTTGATTAAGTAAGTCATTACAAGGAAAAGAGTCCCTCTGGCATTTTATTAACTAAAACTACTTGCAAGTGCAAGCATGAGTATATGCTCACTCTTGCATTCTCTCAGTCTGCAGTCTTCCAAATTAGGTTGCTTATATTAGTTCTTCCTGGATGATCAGGGCACTGGGGTATGGAGCCAACACACTTCCATGCTCTTTCTAGGCAATGGGAACAGATAACACTTAACTGTCCTTTCAGATGTTCCACCTTGTGACCTACAATGGTCTTAGTCTTAGCAAGTGCTTTTTCTCAGTCCTATGCAGGATGTTGCTCATGTGTGATACCAGTTGTTTACTGCAGCTGTTTGTTTACACTGAAGATTGGATGAGCTGTGCAGTCACAAGACCATTTTTTTCAGACAGATCCCATAGACTTGCTTTTCAACATCACACAAGAATTCTTGCACACATTCTGCAAATATAGCACTCATTGGTTCTTATTAAGAATTAAAATTCTTAACCACAGGGAGTTGGACTCGATGTATTCTTATGGATTCCTTTCAGCTTCAGATATTCAATGATTCTGTGATTCTATACAGAGCCCTAAAACTGTGTTTCCTGGTAAAGCCACCAATACCAATATAGCAAGGTTAGATTCAAAACACAGTAATAAGGATCTCCAAGAACAACCTTCCTCCAGCCTGATGCTGTCTGCAAAGCCTCATAGTTAGCCAGTTCTTATCTTTTTATTTAATTTCTCACTTCTTTTCTAATCTAGATAAATATCCCAGCTAGCGCTTAATCTTTTGTTCTCATCTTACCCATATGCTTCATGCAGTAACTTTCTTTTCAGATCAGGAATTCATCCATTCCTTACATTCTCCCTCCTCATTGCCTAATGATATTTTTGAGTTGGTTGTTTATACCTTAAGTTTTTCATGATATCTTTTCTGTTTCCGGAGATCAGTTGCAGTTAAATTTTTGCATCTTCAAGGCAAGTCCCAAGAAAACCTGGTACGGTGATTTCTAACTTACCTTAAAAACAAATTGCTCATACCAGTTCCTCCTACCTGATAGGGACAGATATCCTGGCTGTGGTATAGCGTCCTAGACAGTAAAACCAGCTGAGCTTGCTGGCTTGTGTTGTGATCCCCATCTAATTTTTAAAAAAGATGTATCACATCAGGTGGAAAGCAACACTCTAAGCTGTTCCCCACATTCCCGTACCTGCTATGAATTATGTAGCAGTTCATTCCTGAAGCCAAAAATGTGAATTTCAGATGGCAAAAAATCATTTAAAACACAGAACATGCCATGCAGCAGAAAGTACAATTCTTTCTGAAGTGCATCCTCACTATCCCTTCTGGGAGGGGTATGTGGTGCCTAGAAAATTATGAAGAGAGAACAAGGAAGGATGTCAAGGAGTGAGACCTCCATAGTGCTGTAAAAAGAAGATCTCAGAAAATAGGCTTGATATTTTTCAAAAGCAGAGAGTTTGTAAGTTTTCTGTTTGAAACTGTGGATTTTAACTCTCAGTCTGTAGGCTTTTTGTTTGTTCATCTCTTTAGTTAAATGAATCTGTAATTTTTTCAATATTAAACTATATTTGACAATATAAACTTTCCATAATGGCCCAATTTCCAAAAATAAATATATACCAGATAGATAATGCAAAAATTACTAACAATGCTGTAGTAGTACTAGCTGCACTTTTTCTCCAACATTTATATACCAAAATTTATATTCCCAATGGGTAGGAGACAGCTCTTTTGCAGAGATGTTGGACTTCTAAGACTTTCCACCAAGTCAACAGGAGATTTAAGTTTATGTGATCTCTGTCAGTCAAGTCTATGTCAAGTTGGGTGTGGAACAATAGAAAAAGAAAACCATTGTACACTGCTCAAAATTTGACCATAGACAGTTTTGCAGAAGGAAAGAGTTAAAGTGAGTCTACATAAAAAGATGCCAAATGACCAAAATCAATTGACCAAAGAAGAGAAAAATTTTGTGCTACATAGCTTTCACCCATAGCACTTTCAACTTAACCTCCTTCAAAACCAAGAAACAAAACAAGCAGTAAATTAAGTTTTCGAGCAGGAAGTTTTCATTTGGCAACATTCCTTTGAGCAAAGTAGCCAGGGTGTGCAATGCAGAACTTTCTCAGTATCAGGAGTCCAATTTGCCTAGAATACCATCCCTTCCCATTTCCTACATCCTGCATCCAACCGTTTTCCACTTGTGCCAAATACACTTTCTTAAGAGTTCCCTGTTGCTCTGTGAGGTTCTTGGGTAACAGACATTTCACTGTAAACTCACTGACACATTGTCACCCAACACTTAGGGGATAGACAAGTTCTCTTAGGGAAATTGACAGAGTGATGATAGTATTACATCACAGTTACAATTAAAGCTTTATTTTCTGCTGCGATTGGCATAGAATAGAGTTTATTAGAATGGCACAGGATTTTTACAAAAAGAATCAACCTGTTACAATCTATAAGCAGCACAATAGCGAATTTATAAAACAATGTGACTTATAATTTTTAATCACCTGGACTCTCTGCAGATATGTACTGGGTCATATCCCAGTACATGGTTCACTGTATCAGTATTGCAATGAAAATCTAGACTCAAAAACCATAGAATACAAATAACTTAATGTCATGGGTTAAAGTGGCTGAATTTTTGGTAATAGGAGGCCATAGAAATCATTTTGATTAGAAGTTACTAGAAGCTTTTGCTGTTCTATGAAAAAGCCTATGATAGCCAGCTTCAGGATGGACTTCTTATTACTAGCTAATGATATTCGCTTCTGCGATAACATTTAAGAACGCAGGAAGAGAAGGTTTGTTACGCAGAAGAAATTCCAGCTCAGAGGAAAGCAGAAGAGAACATGAGATAACAATGTAGACTCCAAGGTCAGTGTAGCAGGAGTGGGGAGGAAGAGGCCCGGGAAGGCCTCCCTGTCCCCCTCCAGCAGGGGAAAGACTGAAAGCTGAGACCTCTGCTGCCTGTGGAAGACTGCTGGGGAGCAGAGACCTTCCTCTGCAACTCATGAAGGAGTCCATGGGGGAGCAGAAGACTGCATGAAGAGGCTGTAACCCCGTGGGAGGCCTAAGATGAAATGAAGTTTTGCTGGAAACCTGTGTCCCATGGTAAACCTACACTGGAGCAAGTTGTCTCGGGTAAGACTTGTGGCCCTGTGGGGGATCTATGCTGATGCAGCTCATTCAAGACCCAAGGGACAGCAGATTTTGGAAGAACTGTGGCCCGAGGGATGGAACCACACTGCAGAAGTCTACCAAAAACTGTCTCCCATGGGAGGGACCCCACAGGAAACAACGGAAGGACTCAAAGCCATTACCCACTGTAACCATTGTGAATGACTATGGTGAAGCAAGTTGTCCCCTTGCAGTCCATGGAGACCATCAGAGCACAGAGGGAGAGACATCTCTGTGCCTAATGGAAAAGTGAACCCCCAGGACACTGAATTGGAAAGAGTTCCTAAGAGATGGATTTAAACAGTGGCAGAAGCAGCCACTGGCTGTGACTTTCCCCCTTTTCTCATCTCCCTGCACAGCTGAGGGAAGGGGGGAGTGGAAGGAAGGTGTTGTGTTTTAAGACTGCTTTATTCTTTTACTCTTTAATTCTTATTTTGTTAGCAATAAATTTACCTTTTAGTTTAGGTTTGTTAGCAATAAATTTAGGTTCTATTCACTTTGAGTCTATTTGCCTATGAAAATTAATTAGTAAGCAAGTCTCCCAGTTCTTATCTGTACTCAGAAATTCTCTACCTTTTTTTTCCCCTCTCCTCTGAGAACAGCAGGGCGGGGAGGAGGGAGGAAAGCAGTGTTCAATAAGCGTTTAAAATCCAGCCAAGGTCAAAACCACAACACTTAGTCCTCAGAAGAAGCAGAATGTTGTGAAGATGTCCCTGGCCAGAGAGTCTGGGGTCCAGCAGCAGCTCCCATCCAAGTTCCCCACTTAGGACTTGTTACTTCTTGATTTTATGGACACTGTTCTGGGTGCTGTTACATTTTCCTGCCACCACTACTGGGCTGGTGACCTTCAAGGGCAGCAAGGAAGGCACCAAGAAACCTTGAGGCTCATAGGGAGGGGAAAAAGAAATCCATTTGCACAGGACCTTCAGGGCCTGATAACAAGGGAAAAGGAAAGAATCTGTGACCCCCTCAGGCACAGAGAATGGCTGCCTGCCCTGTAAGATTGTGTGAGTTATGCTGACCACATTACCACGTCTTGGGAGCAGAAAGTATTGCTCACATCCTCATACAAAAATGGTGCAGTCTGGAAGGCTATTTAGCTGATTTAAGCCAATTTTCTAAGTACCATTTTTAGCTGTACTTGCTAGTTAGGCCCCAGATTACTCTCAGGGGCTAGTGATGGGACAGTAACGTTTTGCCTTTGCCTCAGCCAATAAACACAGAAATAGGGCAAGAGGAAGAAGTAGCTTCATATTTTTTTAATACATTTCAGCATATAGGCCATAGTTACATATAGGGAACATTTTAAGAGTTACCAATTACCTAGTTACTCAGACAAGGATAGAGTGACAACAGAAAAATAAGAATATAGCAGTAACAACTGGAGGTTGTGCCAAGTATGGCATACTCAGACCTGATTTTTCAAAATCCCTGAGTTCCTATGTCTGAGGCACTGTTATCTTTATTGGCTATATTTGCTGTATTCTCTGATATAAAATAGAAACACAGAATCTTCTGAGTTGGAAGGGACCCACAAGGATCATTGAGTCCAACTCTTGCATGAATGGCTCATATGGGGATTGAAGCCATGACTTTGGCGTCATTAGCACCATGTTATTTCTGCCAAACTCCAGGAAGAAGTAAATGCCAGTCATTAGGAACACTTTACAAATATTAAAGAAAACAGTTTGGGATTAAAGCAATTAGTAAAATGCAACCATTTAACCATTCTGCTTTATTTTTTTATTTTAAGTTTTGTGGAAATATCAGTTTCTGTGGAAGTTTTGCACATCTATTTTATGAGCACAAGATTTTTTTCTCATAGAATCATAGAATCATTAAGGTTGGAAAAGACCTCCAAGTTCATTGAGTTCAACCTTTGACCAAACACCACCTTATCAACTTGCTTTAAGATAAGTGGTGGAACGAGCTATTCTAACTGCTGCCACTGCTTGGGTGTTCAGATTGAAGATTTTGACTACACAAGGATCAAAAGCAATGCCTGGTGGTATCAAAGGAGAGATTATCCTTTATTTTAGTAAGTTTCATATAAAGACCATCTCTGTTTATTAATCTTCACCATAATAAAATTGAAAGTAAGAGTTACATAATGTGAGTTTAAATTACTATAATTTAAAATATCATAATACAGAAGAAAGTGCATCTGCTACCAACAGAGCCATGGTTTAGAATCATACAATGAACTGGGTTGGAAAAGACTGCCAAGATCATCAAGTCCAATCCTTGATCCAACACTGCCTGGTTACTAGATCATGGCAGGGAGCCCCTGGTGGTGAAGTGGTTAAAGCACAGCGCTGTGAACGCTGAGACCCGGGTTCGAGTCCCGGTCAGGGCCCCTCCCCGGGCAGATGGAGCTTGTTAACCCGTAAGGCAATCCATCTATGTCCTGAGGACCTCGCTGCCACCGTCCAAGCGTGCTTGGCCCCGGCAGATGAACCTCAGGATTAAAGGGCAGGCTCAGTTCTGCGCACACTGTGTCTCACCTAAAAAATCCAATGCGCAGGCTGGAAGGTGTAAAGACCTTCCCCGGTTCTTCGTTCGCGAAGAGACTGGCCATACATACTAGATCATGGCACTAAGTGCCACATCCAATCTCATCTTAAAAACCTCCAGGGACAGTGAATCCACCACCTCTCTGGGCAGGCCATTCCAATACCTGATCACTCTCTCTGGAAAGAACTTCTTTCTAATATCCAGCCTAAACCTCCCCTGGCAGAGCTTAAGCCCGTGCCCTCTTGTCCTATTGCTGATTGCCCAGGATAAGAGACCGACCCCCACTTGGCTACAGCCTCCTCTCAGGGAGTTGCAGAGAGTAATGAGGTCACCCCTGAGCCTCCTCTTCTCCAGACTATACAAGCTCCCCTCAGCTCCCTCAGCCTCTCCTCATAGAATTGTGCTCAAGTCCCTTCACCAGCCCAGTTGCTCTTCTCTGGATCTGCTCCAGCACCTCAATATCCTTCCTGAACTGAGGGGCCCAGAACTGGACACAGCACTCCAGGGGTGGCCTCACCAGTGCTGAGTACAGGGGAAGAATCACTGCCCTGCTCCTGCTGGCCACACTGTTCCTGATCCAGGCCAGGATGCCATTGGCCTTCTTGGCCACCTGGGCACACTGCTGGCTCATCTTCAGCTTCAATCCAGACTCCCAGGTCCCTTTCTGCCTGGCTGCTCTCCAGCCACTCTGTGTCCAGCCTGTAGCGCTGCAAGGGCTTGTTGTGGCCAAAGTGCAGGACCCAGCACTTGGCCTTGTTGAACCTCATCCCACTGGAATCAGACCATCTCTCCAGCTTGTCCAGGTCCCTCTGAAGAGTCCTCCTGCTTTCCAGATCAATACTCCCCCCCAACTTGGTGTCATCTGCAAATTTGCTGATGGTGGACTCAATCCCCTCATCCAGATCATCAATAAATATATTAAACAGGACTCGGCCCAGCACTGATCCCTGGGATCCCACTGGTGACCGGCCACCAGTTGGATGCAGCCCCGTTCACCAGCACTCTCTGGGCCTGGACCTCCAGCCAGTTCTTAACCCAGCCCAGCCATGGGCTGCAGCTTTTTCAGGAGTATATTATGGGAGACAGTGTCAAAGGCTTTCCTGAAGTCCAGGTAGACACATCCACAGCCTTCCCCTCATCCACCAGGCAGGTCACCAGATCACAAAAGGAGATCAGGTTGGTCAGACAGGACCTGCCCTTCCTAAACCCGTGCTGGTTGGGAAATTTTAGCCAGGAAATTGCTAGTTAAATCCTTATCAAAATTCTGATTCTGAAGTCACTCTATTACCCTTCTTACATTACTTCCTTTAGGTCCACCTCACATCACAGACCTATGATTTCAAGCTCCAGTTAGAAATGTAAGTCTTGTGCAGACTTCACTGTGGAAGTCTTATTAAACAGAGCTGGTTGAAAGCTCTTTAAACAGTATATTCAAAAGAAAATAAGTTCTTTTGTGAAATTCTTTTGCATTTTTTGTGATATTCTTCCTTCCTGCTCCAAAGGGTGATCTGCAAAACTGAGATATTTTATCTAAGATTGAAAATACTTTCATTTAGATAAAATAAAAATGCCAATTCTGAGGAGCTTGCTATTCATTCTGCACCTTTATAAATGCTCAACCACCTTGTAAAACCATTCTGTTCTAAAAACTGTACTTTTTCTCACTGTTAGTGAATATAAAGAGAACAGGTTTGTCCCTTTTCCCAAGAATATTCTAAACTACTCCACACAGATTTCTAGTTCTGGATCTTGCATATGGATCCACAATTTGGAGAAAAGGTTAGAAGTTAATTTCCTGCATTTCTTACATATATATGTAAAAAAAGAGATTGAATATTTTCACTATTTTTTATCAAATATATTCTTTGAAGCTGAATTTCTGTTAACTACTTTGACTGAAAAAAATAGGGACCCTTGGAAAGATAACTGGCCTATTTGTAGACTGCGACTGTAACCTTGATAACTTTTTTTTCTGCAGGCTACTGATAGCTGTGATAGTTAAACATGTTCTGTGCTCCAGAAAATTTCTGCAACACAGATATAATTTTGGTCAAAATATTTCAGTGAAACAGTGTTCTAATAGGAAGTTACATTCTGGATAAACAAATCTCTCAAGGGAACATACTGGTTCCACTCAGTCCCAGTTTCAGCAAAAACATAAGCACATGAATCACAGGTACGAAATCTTTCTGTCTTCAGTCTACCTCCTCAAGCTTATAAGGCATGGGATTCCTGCAGTTTTCCTGCTGCCTTTATATCGTGTTCTAGACATAGTAAGATCTCTTAGTATAGAACCGTTCCACTCTCCCTCCTGCCCTCTGTAATTTGCTCACCTTTGAAATGACAGCTGCTCATTTTAGGAGTGAGGAGGAGTAGAGATACTTATAAGAAAAACTATGGCATATTTGACCCTGTTGGGAATCGTGTCCTTCCCAGCCCTCATTCCAGATATATTACTGAACTCTCTGGATGCCTTGGACTCAACTAAAGGGTTGCAGTTTTACCCTGAAAGTTCAACAGCCCAGCCTCTGGACTCCTCCAAGTGGAAACTGGGAGAGGTTGTTCTACAATGACAGAGTAAATTGGAGATCTGTGGAACCTTCAACATCAGTATTTATGGAGTTTCCAAGTTCCCTGGGATATAACAAAGAGACCAATGTATAATACTGCTCACCTTTTGCTGTTGCTGTGGTAGATTTCTGGGGTAAATTATTAAGCATGCAAGGTTTGTGCCATATTGAAAGTAATTTTGGATTACAGTTGTTACAGGGATGTTATTTGAGGTAACATACAAATTGCCAATAAGGTCAGTGAGGTGTCTATACAGACAATACACTCTCTCTCCGAGGCCTCTTACTGCTCTTGTCCTGAAACCCTCAGTAAGGAAATGTTTTGGCAGTGAATGATGTCAGGGAAAAAAATTAGCGTCACTTGTAAAAGACTGGGATGAATAACAGAATTGGTTCAATAAATCCCTAACAGAGGTGTGTGAATTGGATTTTCTAGAGTTAATAAGATACAAACTATGATTAAAACTTATTCTCGACATGTAGAATTTTTTTAAGACTTTCCTTTACATAATAAAGACTGTGAGCTCATACTAGAGCCTTTCTGTACAGCTGAATAGGAATAGGATTTCTATCTTCTACTCTGCTGCCAATTTTCATTAAACTTTAAGGAATGTGGCATCTGAGTCTTTCACCTTCTCCTTCATTTTTGGTTTAAACAGTTCAAAATGGTCAAAATTATGTAAGGAAGGACTTAGAAAACAGAAATAAATCTTGTGCTCTTTCATTAACCTGATCTTGAAGCTCACCAGTGGTCCTTGCATCATATTTCAAGAGCTAACAAGTCTTAAAACACTTAAAATCTTAAAAAAAAACCCCAAACAACCCCCAAAAAATACTATTTTGCAGCTAAATCTGACACAATCTAACACAGCTAGTACTTAACAGATAATGTTGTTTCGTAAACTTCTTCTTCTCTTATTAATGTCATCTTTTGCAGAATTCTAGAGTATTTGCAAGAGAGAAAACATTCTGCAGAGTAAAAAGAATTCAGCAAAACCTGCCGCATAATAAAAGTGCCTCTGGGGAGGGTAAAATAAGAATGCCTAATTGTATTTGAACATGCAGATGTATTTTTGCATAAAACTCTGCTGCCTTTTAATGCTTGTCATAAAAAAATATACAGGCATTTGGACACATGGTGATAGCAGGAAATAACCTGAATGGAAAAAAAATTAGGCCTGATATTATTTGCTTTGAGTGAACCTTAGCCAAAAGGTTTTTCTGAGCCTAATCATGAAAAAGGATTTTTTAAAGACTTACAGGTTGTTAATTCTAAGACAATCCAGAGACAGTAATTTTTATTAACAGAATATGTACAAGAATCTGTATAAACTTCCATGTTAAAGAAACAGAGAAAAAAGTATTCATATATATGTTTTCCAGAATGAACTGCTGTATGTCCTTTTTGTACTCCTATGTCTAATATGGGCCTGAGCTGGCTGGGTGCTGAATGCTAGGCTGGGTGAAAATCTACCTGAATGGTGACTCCTCATATGTATCAGCAGTTTAGGAAGAACGATCTCTGTTTGAAGAGATTTTAGTTGTATTTTATGTGAAAATGTATAGCAGACGGATAGTTTAAATAATGCTCAGTGTGTCTGCACTCCACTCATCTTTACAATATGTTAAATTCAAACAGTCTTAGTTTACTAAATCAGGCTTCCCTGTATTTCACTAATGAGTACCTGGTTTAAACTCCTGGAGAGAGATTAATGCTTAGTGTATTGCTACTAATAGTGTTACATTAGCTGTGAATTCAGCTTTACTTTCCAGCAGCAGTATATAAAGATGATTATTTCTGCATATCTTCACTGTGTGCTCAGACTCATGTCCTTTTATTTGAGTACTACGCTTTCCTGGCTTTTCACACTCTATAGCATCACGGAGTCAACAAAGCAGTGAAATAAACAAGCCATGTACTAAGACATCTGTTATGCTGGATGCACTCAGGTTTGATCGCACCTAGTCCTATAGATGAGACTTTTACCTAGTTGTTATCTCTGTGTGCTGCTGTATGCACAAGATTGCAAACTGAGATCAGAATTGGACCTGAGCAATCATTTTTCATAATTACATGGGTTTTTTTCTGCAGGAAGGTAAGACAATGCTGTCAAGAGACAGAAACTGGTAACAGATCTGGGTTCATAATTAAAGATGACTGATGTGACTCTTTCAAATGAATTATGAGCTGTCATTTATTACTGTTAAAGAAGGAAGTTAAGAGAAATCCTCACCTTGTTCCGCTATCTTAATTTTTAATAATAAATGTGATGTTCTCTGAGGTGACAGTACTGAATGTCACATAAGCAACTAGAAGGAACCAGCATTAAGTACTTTGGTTGAAAATGGATAGGTAGGTACCTGGATT
This sequence comes from Empidonax traillii, assembly GCF_003031625.1. Classification (NCBI taxonomy): domain Eukaryota; kingdom Metazoa; phylum Chordata; class Aves; order Passeriformes; family Tyrannidae; genus Empidonax; species Empidonax traillii. The sequence goes on along the minus strand of NW_020955230.1, from coordinate 942,242 downwards.
AAAAACCAGAAAATTTTAAGAGTTACCATAGAACAAAAGCAATCCTTCAGCTCCAGTGCCACTTCTCAGGGCAGAACTATGCTGAAGTGAGCTTTGTACACAGCTTTGGTAGAGGTCTCTTAAAAGGTATTTGTCAGCCAGCTATTATCAGTGATATCTATCTTCTATTTATTTGATATTCTCCATTTAAGTTCACAGTTGTTTGTTCTTCTTCCAAGTATTCTCCTTCTGACTTGAATGATGTTTCCCAAGTAGCAACCTTCAATATTGAGTCCTGCGTCATGCCCAAGTTGTGGGTTGTTTTTCTTTCTCACGTTCTCAGCACCGAACCAAAGGTCAGGAAGAGGCGATCCCAAAGGTTTTCAGCCAAAACGTTATTTACTGACCTAAAGAACACCCAAGACACCCACAGATCCCGCATGGCAACAGACGGCTGAACACCTTTCCTTTGGGAGTGCTAGTTGGAAAAACTACCACATTTTACAAAACCGGGGGCAAGTAATACTCTAGAGTGAAGAGGCTGAGGGCTGCGATAAGCTTTGCCACAGCTAGGTTTAATGTCTTTCAATTCAATCACAATAACTGAAGACCGAATAATACCAAGCGCCACTTTCCAAGCGACGGCCATTCACACTTTAACAGCCTAATGGGGGGGGGGGGGGGGGGGGGGGGAAGGGAATTTCCTTCCGTGTAGGAGGCGATTCCGGCTGTAGGTGACCCCGCGCACGCCCCGCCTCCCCCGTCTCCCCCCAAGTCGAGGGAGACTTCCCATACCCCCCGACCTGTCGCCTTCAGGCTGTGTCGGCGACACGGGCGGTGTCGCGGCCATGTCGCGACACAGGAGGGTGCCGCGGCGACAGCTCGGCGGGGCCGCGGGGGGCTCGGCTGCGGCGGCGGGCGCGGTGCGGGCCCGGGGCGAGGGGCTGAGGGACGTCCGCGTGGACGAGGAGGTGGAGATGGCGGTGCAGCTCGCCCTGGAGCGGTTCCGCAGCGGGGAGGAGGCGGGTGCGCTGCACTGCCCGGGCCGGGAACGCGCGGCGCGGCTTCGGGAAGGGCATTGCCAGGAGTTCCAGGGAGGGAGGGGATACTGTCCCGGTTCTCGGGCCTGGGGAGGCACGTCTGTAGCGCTCTGTCCAGTTCTGGACTCCGCAGTACAAGAGGGACCAGGAGCTCCTGCAGAGGGTCCAGTGGAGGGCAACAAAGATGATGAGCGGTTTGGAGCATCTCTTGGAGAGACAGATGTGGGAGGTGTGCCTGTTTAGTCTGGAAAAGAGAAAACGGGCAGGGGATGTCGTTATTACATGTAAATATCTCAAAGGCGGGTACCAAGAGAATGGTCTCAGACTCTTTTTAAGTGGTGCGCAGCAAGGAGCAGTAGCCATAGAGTAAAACACAAGAAATTCCGTCTCAACATGAGGGAGAAGCTCTTTCCACTGAGGGTGGCAGAAAGGGTAGAATGTCTCTCTGGAGATGTTCTGGACCCATCTGGACATGTTCCTGTGTCACCTGCTCCAGGTGACCCTGCTTTGGCAAGAGGGTTGGACTGTGTGATCTCTAAGAGGTGTCTTCTAACCCTCACGGTCCTCTGATTCCATAACATCAAGATAATATGTCAACAATATTGCCTGCTGCATTTTTTTTTTTTTTTATTCTAGAGATGGAATTTCCTTCTAGTTTCACTAGTACTGAAAGAGCATTTGTTCACCAGCTCTGTCAGTCTCTTGGACTGGTATCTAAAAGTAAAGGGTAAGTTGGAGTATCAATTTTTTTTTTTTTTTTTTTGGTGCACATTTAGAGAATTTCATGACTAGTGTTAAAATGATCCACGTTTCCAGAATGTCCTGCATTGTTGCAGGGAATACTTCTAGAGAAAAAAGTTTTAAAAGTCAGCATAAAAATAAGTATCTTTGTGCTTTCCTACTTAAAAAAACTTCTGACTTGCTAGTTTGGATAGCTTGTGTCTATACTGTTTTGTGGATTTCATAATTCCATAAAAAAGTCTTCTCACCATGATCTGCTTTGTTTTTTCCAAAGGTTTTGCATAGAGCCTCATACCTCATAAGAATTAACCTAGACTAGGTTGCTTATTCATAAAATACTTTTTTATTTTTTTCCCCTCCCAGAAAAGGAGCAAATCGATACCTGACTGTAAGGAAAAAGGATGTATCAGAACTAACACATGCAATAATGACTTGTGACTTGGCTCTCCGTACAAAACAGGCAGTTCGGAGTTTAATTCAGAGTTTTCCCGTCACAAATAAAGAACGCACAGAACTTCTGCCGAAGACAGAGCGAGGAAACACATGTGCTGTTGAATCTGGTATGGTCTGCGTGTCTTGTGATAGGGACTTGTCAATCAACAGCACTTGAAAAAACAGCTTACAACCCAAGTACAAAACATACCCCTTTCTGTTCTGTCTTCTTGCTTGTCCTGACACCCTTCCCTCTAAACAAACACCTTAATTTTCTTTTAATGGTTAAAACAAGGTCTTTTATAGCTGGCGGTGTGAGGAACTTGGGCAGTCATATCACCCACTTTGTGATGTCTACCTTGTGCTGAGTTAATTTAGATTCTTTGAGCCAAATCTTTTTGGAAATACATTTCTGAAATGTAGGTTCTTATAAGTTCCATGAGGTGAGGTTGAAGAGTCAGGTGTTACTGTGACTCTGTCAGAACATCGTTATGAGAAAATGAGGTTGACTGTTTTCCATATAGAAATTCGTGTTCTTGATAAAACAAGAAATCTGTTTTTTGTTTCTTCATCTTATAAAATAGATTTGGTCCCTAAGAGACTACTGTCCAGACTTTTTAATTTCTAGAAGAGAGAAGAGTTCACTGGACGACAAACTTCTGATATGTTTTTGGTTATTTGGGTTTTTTTTAGACAATGCTTTAAACAACATTATTGGTTTAACAGTTTTGAGTGTAAGAGTTTTGTTTCTGTGTGCAAACCTTTGTGTGTTTCATTGAATGTTTCTGATTTCTGATGCTTTAAGTGCTTCCTTTGCTATTTCTTCAGTTGTTTCAGTTCTTTGATAGGATGGTTTATTGAACAGAGGGGAGGTATAATAAATGTACTGAAACACAATTCCTTAAGAATGTCGGCTATAAACTAGTGAACAGTGTAAAATTTATCTCTCTCTAACGTATTTTTGGTTCTTGTAATGTATTGGTCTGCGTTTGTCTTGGTAAGACAGAGCTTGCAATTTACTATATGAATCTGTTAATCATATTAAATGTGTATAATTGAGTTTTACAGTAAGCTTTTCATTCTTTTGGAAAATAATTTTCAAGGAGTTATGGAATAACATTTGCAATGCTGAATTTGAAGTAGCCTTCTCAGAAGATATGCAGGTTCTTTGGCTACTTACACATTGCTTTCTAATACATCACACTGTGCTCTAGGTACAGCATGATTCCACTGGTGTTATCGAAGACAAATCTTGGACTAGAGCATTAAGTTATGTAAGACTGTCTGAAAGGAGGTCATGAAAGACCAGGGAGGATGTGAAATAAGACATATGAATCACAGTAAAGTTAACTTTTTGTCAGAAAACATGCTTAGAATAGCTTAAAGGTTTAATTCTGTAGTGGATATTTGTAGGCAAACTGTGCAGATGTGTGTGTTTGCAGATAAAACAGCTGAGAAAATATACCAGGGTGCTTTTCCATGGTTTAGTTTCTCTTCTTGGTTTTTGAAGCCTTTTTTGACTTGAAAAAAATGCTTTGGGATAGTCCATTTTTTGTTCAAAAATTTATGAAAGCAGTAACTCATTTGAAAAATATTTATTTCAAGCACCATCACAGGACATGTTGTTATGAATATGACTTCTAAATGTGTGATAAGTTTGACACTTTACCCACAGGAATGCATATAAAGTCAGGAATGTTAATTTTCAAGTAGAATTTTTAAGCAGAGTTTTAGTCACCTTCCATTCTCTTCACAGACAACAAAGAAGTGAACAAGACAAGTGGACGACTTAATGATGGTATCCCCCAGGTTCCAGTGAAAAGAGGGGAATCAGAGTTTGATTCCTTCAGGCAGTCATTACCAGTTTTTGAAAAACAGGAGGAAATTGTCAAAATAATAAAGGACAATAAAATTGTTTTGGTTATTGGAGAGACTGGATCAGGAAAAACTACTCAAGTATGTTTATTTAATGAAATAAAAAAGATAACAGTATTTATACAAAAGTAACACCAGTTTTGTAATATTTGTAATAAGGGATTTCTTTATGCTAGTTTTAAGGTTTGTTTTCCTATATGATCAAAAATCTTGTGCTCCAATTCACTTTCTTTGCTTTTTAAATACTAAGCCAGCAGATATGTGCTAAAAGCATAAATGATTCTGAACAGTTTTCTGATAGATACCATTTGTTCATTAAAATAATACAAAAAATTGAAGGGATAGTGGCTGTGAGTTTTGTATACTCCTTTTTCTTCTGAAACTAGTTCTATTCTTAGTATCAAAGTAGTATATTTTTGTGTTAAAATGAAAGATTACCTATAGGGCCTATTTTGTAGATTAATCTGAAGCAGGAAAAAGATGCTTCAACCTTTTTTTTTTTAAACAGATTGTATCAGAAATGTATTTTACTACCTGTGATGGTTCGGACTTGGCTCCTTGCCAAATGCCCAACCCTCCAGTAGTAGCCGCTCTCTTCCCCCCTTTCTACTTCCCCCAGGGCAAAGGCAAAAAACTATGCTAATTGAAGAACCCGAAAACCAAGCTAGTTATATAAAAAATATATTTTATGTATATTACAGTTAAGATGCTATGTACACAGCAAACGGGAATCCAAACACCCCCCCAAGGGATAGGGAAAGGGGAAAAAGGGACAAAAGGAAACAAAAAGGGACACCGAATAGATATGCGCAATCAAACCCGAGAACTAGTAAAGTAACTAGTAAAACAAATCTCACCACGTCCCTTAGAAAGCAGGATTGGCAGACACAGCCAGCACTTTCCAAGCTTCCACGTGGCAGGCCAGTGGATGCTGCAGGCCTCAGCCTTAGATAAGCGAGACCAATGCAGGGACCCACCGTTTCCGAACTTCTGCGGAAGAGAATAGCGAAGGCCTCTCCTCTCTTCTTATTTATACCACGATTTACATAAAAATCGTATGGAATACTGGGAATACTGCCCCTTCCTTGGTTACAAACTGGTCACTAAGGAAGGCCTAGATTAAAACCACCACGCTACCTTACTGCCCCTTCAGGTACATTTGCAGTGATAATACTGTTGTGAATCCCTTTGCAACTTGGGTAATATTGAGGTGCAGTTAAATTGTTTCACCGTGGTAAAAAAGCTATGACTTCCTCAAACTAAAAAATAAATTTGAGGTGCTTCTTTACAGATCCCTCAGTTTATTCTTGACGACTGTTACAAAAATGGAACCCCGTGTCGTGTATTTTGCACTCAGCCAAGACGTTTGGCAGCTGTTGCTGCAGCTGAAAGAGTGGCAGCAGAAAGAAGAGAAAAGATTGGCCAGACAATTGGTTATCAGATCCGACTGGAAAGCAGGTACAAAGGATATCTCTTAAAGTCAGTTGATCTTGTGTTGGTATTGTAAGCCTTGTATAGATTTAAACTACAGTATATTTGAGATACAACCTGTAAAGTCTTCATGTGTAAAGTATAGGTGGGACGTGTTATTGCAGGTAAGGAATGAAGAATGGAAAGGGCAGTTTTGCTCCTGTATTTTGCAGTTTTGGTAGTAAGTTGTCTTATAGAATTGAATTGCAAGTGCTTTCCACTAATTTCTTCTAGGGAGAGTGTGTGTGTCTAGATCCTTGTCTTATTTTCAAATCAGGTCTACACTTTCCTCTTTGTTTCTTCTCTTTCCCCATCCCCCCTCTATTTCTAACATGCGGATCCACAAGTTCTGCAAGTTTTTAAGGTAGGTATGAAGTCAAGCACGGGGACATAAACGGAAAACCAACAAAATTGGAAAGTGAATGATGATGTTGAGCATTGTTTACCAATCTAATTTGGGTTAAATTTACTCTGTTTCAGCTCTTGTGTTTGAAGCATGAAATGATATAAAAGAGATTTCTATGTCACCAGATGAATTTGTTCTTAAAGCAGAGTGGGAATAGATCGAAGACTGAAGATTGTTTAGGGTTTTTACATTCTTTGAACTGTGTATCTAGTGGGATTTTCAGGAAGGGGCAGCAGCTGGGATATGAGTGAGAAGAAGATGGCAGAAGGTAAAAAGCTGGTTATGTTGCTTACATGGGTGAAGATAATACATAACCGATGAAAATTAGTGCACTTCAGCAACAAAGCCAAGTTATAAGTTTGAATATGCATATGAAATCTCACAAGGCTATTAAGGGATTAAAAGAGCTACTAAAGGTAAATTGCAAATAAGGTGAATGATTACTGAGTGGAAGTGTTGTGCTGGCAGAAGAAAGCAAAGTGTAAATCAGATTAAAATGGAAGAATTACTGGAAGCAGTGTGGAAAATCTAGCTTAAGAAGAATCAGTAAATTTGCTCTAGACAAAGACTAAAAGGGAAATAAGACATTATTTCCATTCTGAGCCAAAAAAAAAAAAAATCTGGAGTGGAGGTATTTAGAGGTGTTTACAGTAACACAGAAGTCTAATTTTTTAAGTTTTATTAACTGTTAGTAATGACTATTTCTTGGAGGCTACTGAAGAAGACAGAAGGGTAGAGATGTATAGAGAAAGTAGAGCATTGCTATCTTGTATGAGTTCCTTGAATTTAACATGTATGAATTCAATATGTAGGAGAATTTTCGAAAGGAGGGATTAATTCCAAACTTGGAAAGAAATACAAGAAGTATGGAATGACATCTGGTGAGCTCATGTCTTCCAGAAAAGAGCTGTAGACAGCACAAAGGAAGTTTTCAGTTCCTTTAGGATTGCAGTACTGGAGAAATTAGTGACAATTGCTGCTTTTACTGGCACAGCTAACTGATATGGGTGAAGGGCTCATGGAGGACTATCTTCCATGGGAGGGAGCCCATGCTGGCACAGGCAAAGAGTGTGAGACCTCCCCATGAGGAGGAAGGAGCAGCAGAGACAGCGTGTGATGAAGTGAATGCAGCCCCCATTCCCTGTGCTCGTGTGCCTTAGGGGACAGGAGGCAGAGCAAACTGGGAGTGAAGAAGGCCTGTGAAGAAAGGAGAGGTGGGGGAATGGTGTTGGAAGATTTGGTTCTATTTCTCATTATTCTAGTCTGATTTAGTTGTTTATAAACTAAACTAATTTCCTTAAGCCGAGTCTGGTTTGCCCATGACAGTAGTTGGTGACTGGTGTCTCCTTGTCCTTATCTTGACCCCGTGAGTCTTTCACTGTATTTTCTCTCCCCTGCCCAGCTGATGAGAGGAGGGTAGAGTGTCTTTGGTTGCATCCAGCTGGGGTCGGACTACCACATGTAGGCTTGGTTATATCCAAGCGTATGTTAAGAAACTGGAATCTGTTTTTCCAAAGCAGTTCACATTTGATTTTCTAGTGAGTGGAAAGATGTGGAGAGGTTCTCAAGGTTCTGTTTTACTTACTTATTTGTTTATTGAAATTTTAATCTCATTTTTTCAGTTAATCCATTATCTGAAGTTTTGGAGCATAAACACTAAGAATCCTTAGGAATGTCTTGGAATAGGCATAGTTTATAAATGAGTGGTCTGTATGAATTCTTTGGTGAGAGAATTGTAATTCCTCTTAGGTGAACAGCTCTTCAACACTTCAGTTTTCAAGCCATGGAAAGCTAGCAGCCTTTAAGTGGTGCAGAAAACCTGAGTTGTCTTTCTGAACTGTTCCGTAGGGTTTCTCCAAAGACACTGGTAACGTTTTGCACTAATGACATGCTGCTTCGCACACTGATGGCAGGAGACAGTACCTTGTCAACTGTGACACATGTTATTGTGGTAAGGACCCTGCTGTCTTCCGTGTGGGGTGGAGCAGTATATGTTACTTGCTTATTGGGAGATGAGGTCCTCATTCTTCTGTCAATTTTTGGAGCATCTTATGTGTTCTTGTGTGGTAGAATCTGAATTGGCTTCAAGGACTTACCGATTCTTTACTGTAGCATGCATGTTTTTATGGGTTTTGGCACTTTTTTGTGTGTTTTGTTTTTTCCTGTAAAAGTCTCTTATTTAGGTTCATGCCAATAATTAATTGTGGAATTATGATGTGATTCAGGATGACAGACATCTAAATTTTTCTGAACTTCCTCTGTCAGCAGAAAAGCCCGAGGGAGGCTTATATAGATGTGGTTCAATGTGAGCATGTCCGAATTTCTGTTGTCATGTATTTTTTTTAGCAATACCAGGTTTGCAGTCCATTTGTTTTCTCAATGTTTTCAAGGTAACATGCAGTCTGTTTTCTAGCAGATTATCTGCTAGAAGTGTGCTCCTTTATGTTTATGTGAATATTCCTATTGTGGAACTTGGTAAGTCAGTGGGATCAGAATGTTTACCACAGTATTAACTTCTCCACTGCTGAAGACAGAAAAATCATGGTAATTTTATGTACCTGCCTGTTTATCGAAGTGAAAAAATCCCATGAGAATGACTCATACATTCCGAACTTCACTTTACAGATCTTTCATTTGAGTCCCTGTTTCATAATATAAAAGGAAACAGAAGAATGACAAAGATGATTAATCAGTCATGTGCCTTAATTGATGATAAGCTTTTTGCATGACTGTCTAAGCAGGCTATCTTTTTTTTTTTCTATGTGTTATCATATATTTCTTTAAATGCTCATTAGTTGTGAAATGAGAATTCATTAAAATAATATTTGTAGGATTTGTGGTTTATGGCATATTCTTGACAGTGAGGTTCAAATACAAGAATTAGATAAGTTTCTGACATTCGTTTTGACCTCTGAAGTTAAGGTGTATTTGACTTGTGCATTGCAGTGTGCTCTGCTCTGCTCCCTTTATAAAAGCTTTTGAAATACATTTTTACTTATGGATGCTTTAAAAAAAATCCTTTCTTAGACTAGACCTACACATTTTTGTGCCTCTGTAATGTCACACTAATTATGTATGTTAGTTTTTTAAAAGAAGTTCCTTTTTGTCAAAAGCTACGTTCTTTAATATGTAATGTTTATCTGTTGGTTTTGGTTGTGTTTTTTTCCTTTTGTTATAGGATGAAGTACATGAAAGGGATAGATTCAGTGACTTCTTGTTAATAAAACTGAGAGATGTATTGCAAAACCAGAATAGTTTGAGATTAATTATTTCTAGTGCTGCTCTAGATGCAAATCTTTTTATTAGGTATTTTGGAAGTTGCCCCGTCATAAACAGTGAGTATATATTTTACCTCCTACATCCAAGTAGACCTGCCGTAAGACTCATAGATCTTACTGATCTGTAGCAGACTAGTCTGAGTAAAGCCACATGATGAATACATTGAGAGTTACACCAATGCTTGTTCTTTGTGTATTTAATTTCCCTTATTTTTTAACTATTTCCACCTAATTCAGAGAGAAGAAGTACTCTTATCATTGAGTTCTGTAAATAGAGGTGTGTCCTGGCTCCCTCCATGTTCAATTCAAGAAGCAGGAAGAGGTTGTTTAAGTGCTGGTCTCTATGGTGACATAGGCCCTAGGATCTACAACAATGTGTTACATATTAATATATTCCAGCAGGTTGTAGTTCTTCAGGCCTCATAGACATTCTTAGTGATTACTGGATAAAACACAGATAACTGTACATGTTCACTTCAGAAATACAGTCCTAGGCAAATTGGGGTTCCATATATAATAACATGGTTCTTGATTTTAAAGGAAAGTCCTAGCAGTTCATCTAGATAAATATTCAGGAAAGACATGCAGTTTCTGTTAATTTATGTTCAGAGTCAGGAACCTGCAGTTAAGTTACACTCAGATGCAAAGAAAAATTATCATTATTGCTGTTTTAATTTCATTTAACAGATCTTTAGTATAGGCAGGGTGTGTAGGAGACGTGGGGTTTTTTATGGGTTTGTTTTCACTTTCCCACTCTCCTGACTTGCAGGTTTTCTGCGTGGGTCACCTCCTTAGCACCTTGCAGTCCTCTTTCTTTTTCAACAGTGGTGTCCAAATGTGTTTTGAAAAGAAGCTTTAAGAGAAATCCTTTATTTGCCAATCAAATAGACTGTCTTCATGTCAGCCATTTTTAAAGAATATTAAGTTTTAGGAGATGGATGGGATCACTTTTTTGGAGTCTTGTCTACAAATCATTATTTTAGTGAATGTTTGTGAGAAAGAAATCTTTTTTCTTTTTATAGGTAGAAGTGTTTATTTCTAGTTCCCAGTTCTGAGTTTCTGCACAGTAAAATAATGCTTGAAGCTTTTTGGAGGCAGGAATCTGGAAATTACACATGATTTCAGTGTTTTCCAAAATTTTTTTTTGCAAGGGGAAGCCTCAGTTGTAATTGTTGTGTGGCTTTCAGTTTACTCTTTTTGCCGCTTCCTGTTCTTTTAGACCAATGTGTTTGTTTCGGAAATTCTGATGGCAGTCTCCCCAGTAGTTACACTGTTATACTAAACTTAATGCACTAATTACAATTGGAAAGATTATTTTTCCGTTTTTTTGAGAATATAAAAATGAAAAGAAGAGTGTTTAGAATAATTTGGCTGTTAATATAATGAAAAAAGTTCGATTCTTCTTCAGCAATATAGTTGACATTTTTTAGTTGTGGGTTTGTGTAGGACACTGAGTTGTGTGATCAGTGTTGGAAGAATTCCTCCATCACAGGTTTTAAAAGTATGTGAATTGTGGCTTGTTCTTTCTGAAGGAGAGTCCTGAGTCCAAATTCATCTGTGGAGTGTCTGCTAAGGCAACAAATTAAAATCTAGAGATTTTAATTCTTCACATGAAAAACATTCTTTAATGTCCACAAATAAGGTCTAGAAAACAATCATGGTGAAAAAGAAATCAGGATAAATTATTAGGAGCTAAAGGCCATTGGGATGTCTCATTTGTTAGGAAATATTCAGTAAAGAAAGCCAAATTTGGCTGAATTAGTTGAGGAAATTGAGAGAACTCCATCTCCTCATATACTTCTTAGGAAAGTAGTTCAATACAAAGATAACAGTCTGCTTGTGGAATCTTGCACTAAAGCCTATTAATTGCTCTTGTATTTTGTAATCCAGGTGGTAGGCTTTAGTAGTGAATATTCTGAAACCTTAGATAAAAACGGCTATTTTCTTTTACTCATTTTGATAAAATTGCAGGTAATAACTATCAATCTAATGAGCATCTCTTGCTATAACTCCTAGTGGAATTGGAGAGGTTAATGAGAAACAAGGTATTCAGCTGACGTTTCCCTTTTGAAATGTTTGTGGCCCAGTAATTTTAAGAAAATAAGCTTCAGTGAAGATACTCTTATAAGATTTTTCCTTAAATGAGGCCCTAATAATGTTTAATCCACATTTTGTGTCTATGAAAATGATTTTTAAAAATTAGTATTGTAAGTGAAGCTAAGGAATTTCTAATATTTTATTTAATTATATTAATTAAATGAAATGTAATTATATTAATTAAATTAATCTAATTATACTTTCAGTCCAAGAAAGACCTTTTGAAGTTAAGGAGATGTTTCTGGAGGACATTTTACGAAGCACTGGGTATACAAATAAAGAGATGGTCAAGTACAAAAAAGAGAAGCAGCAAGGTAAGGAAATGAGTCTCACTGATTGAACAGGTAATAGGATTGTTTTCTGTTAAAATTCCTATTTAAAAAAAAAACCACTCAAGCCCCCAAAAAATCAATTGTTATATGGAGGAGCTGTATAACTTTTAGATATTTCACTTCTGGAGAAAAATCTGGGCTGAGATTGTGTAGAAGATGGTAACTTACGAAGCTTATTTGAATCCAGTAAGTTGGAATCCTGAAGGCTTAGAGTGTTAGGCTTACAGCAGATGCTTCCAGTGTTGCTCTTTGTGTGCCCTTAATCGTGGAATTGGTAGCAGCTTTCTCAAATAAAAGAGAGAGGATAGGTAAAGCTATGACCCGATACAACTGTTTATTTAATGGAAAAAAAAGAGGATAATTACAATGACATTAACATTTTTTGGGAAATACTTTATGTATTCTAGAAGAGAAACAGAAAAACACTCTCACTGAGTGGTGTTCTGCTCAGGAAAATACTGGCAAACTGAAGCCTCAGAGACAAAAATCTGTCCCAAGGGCAACTGAGGAGTATCATGTGTTGGATGATGGTGGTGACACAGTTTTTAATCAAGTAGTAAGTTTTTCTTTTTGTTGAAAGAGTTTTTGCATCTGTATTATATTACTAGCCATTTATAATCTGGTTTTTAAAGATACTACTATTAAAGATATTAATTTTATTTTTAGAGATATTACAGACGATATTAACATATTTTAAAGAGTGTTTTATTAGAATTAACTACTCTAGGTGAAGTTTGCTTTTCAGTTATAATGGTAGTACATAACTTTTCGTCAGCTCAAGTGGCTCAACTGCCACTTAACTTGAAGTACTTGCATGGGATAAAATAAATGCTTTAATTGATGTCTGAGTGCTGAATTCCTGGTTGTTACTTGGAAAACTAACCATTCAAATTCTTTGTGGGTGATACAGGGGAATAAAGACAACTTTTGGAAGAGATTAATCTTTCAATGCTGTTTCTTATCTTCAGACTGAAAAAGATGTGAATTGCCTTGAACCGTGGCTAGTAAAGGAAATGGATTCTTGTCTTTCTGACATCTGGTTGCACAAAGATATTGATTCCTTTGCTCAGGTGTTTCATCTCATTTTAACTGAAAATGTCAGCGGTAGGTTTCTCAACTTATTACATCAGAAAGAAGCAACCGCGAATTTATTTCAATTTCTGTGCCTGCTTTTATCTGCAGTTTCAAATGTTGATACCTTTGCATTCTGATGCCTATTGAAAAAAATGAATAGGGCTGGCAGAATTAATGAATCGTTTAGTGATTTGTTGCTGTACTTGTTTTGAAGGATTGATAGAAGTTACGTTTCTAAAATAGTGTTTAATACACACAAACTGACTGCAGGGATGAAGTGAGGAAAAAATACTCTTTGGGCTGAATGTTAAAGATAGTATTTGTACTACATTTAGATGAAAAAATAACATTTTTGTTGGGTTTGCTGATGGTTTTTTTTTTACTTCTCAGTTGATTACAGGCATAGTGAAACCAGCGCGACTGCTCTAATGATTGCTTCAGGGAGAGGCTTTTTGAGTCAAGTGGAACAACTGATCAGTATGGGAGCAAGTATCCACTGCAAATCATCCAATGGCTGGTAATAACAAATAGATAAACCGAAAGATAGATTTATTTATCAATATAGACGCGAGAAAGAAAATTAGTTTAGATGTCATAGAATTTTCTAATTTACCAAAAGCACAAATACGTTTTGACAGCCTATTAGTGAGCTTCTGACTTCTGTTCATTGCGTTGTTTTCTGTCAATTCTAAATTGAATTCTTAATTACACGGTCTCCATTATAGGCTATACACTTGGTTTTTATGTGTCTGATTTAAGACACAGTTTAGAAGAAAAACTGTGGTCTTTTTCACTGCATTGATTGTGAATTGGACCCCAAATATTTGGTAATTCTTATTTTCAGAGAGTTACCTAAATCAGAAGATCTTTGTGTATGTCTGTAAATATGTTTGATCAATCATGTAAAAATATTTGTGAATCCATAAATACTTAAGTTTTGTGGCCATGGATTGTGTCTTCATATAAATGGGCAAGTATTAATAAAGAATTGAACATTAGAAAGATAAGAATTAGGTTTCCAGTGGTCTCATATTTGGCGCTACCACTTGCAAGACTGGAGAAGGAATGCACTTTAAAAAGTGAAACAGTGAACTGCATTGTGAGGAGGGAACCTTCTGTAAAACATCAAATAGCCCAATATTTTCCCACATTTTGTTGAAAAATGCCTGGAGTGTAATTTTGTGAGATAACTTAAAGGCACTACAGAAAGGCATGGCTGATCTGTGTGCACTGGTGTGTGCTTTTTGAAGGAATGGCTCATTCTTCCTCCTCATATCATTGTGCATGTTTGCATATACTTCTGTTTAAAACTGGCATTGTTTTGTGGTAAAGGACCTGCAGTTATTTAAAATTGGAAAGGCTCTTACACCTATTTATGCACTTCAAAACAGGAAGTTGCGGATCATCCAGCAATAACAGCATTGATTACAGTACAGAAATTGATACAAAAATATGGTATCAGTTGTCTCCTAACATAATACGCTATGCATGTGCATCTTTTGAAGTGAGAAATCCAGCAGGAATTTTTCTGCAACTCTTTTAGGATGGCTGTTGACTGGGCTAGGCGCTTTGGACAGACAGAGGTTGTTGACCTGTTGGAATCCTACAGGTAAGCTATAACTGCTTTGCTGAAAGAGTTGTGTAACGTGTTGAAGAGAAATTTATGTTTTGTCTTTCTTAAAATCTAGCCTAAATAACAAGATTTTTTTAAGAATAGGAATATTTTAAAAACACAGTTATTAAAAAAAAAAAAAAGAAAATAAGTTTGTTTGTACTCAGAATCATAGTGATTATGTTTGCACAACTCCTAAGATAAATACAGTTATAGTGCCATAGGAGTACTAGCTTTTATCACCTAGATATGGACATTCCTATCATGGTGGGCAGGATGTGATCGTAGTAACTTAATTAATATGCAAAGATGTTGATTCTATATCAGGTACCATTTTAATTTCATATACTCATTTTGGAAACAAATCTGTTTTGTACTTTTACCTGTATATTGTTGATACACAATAGCCATATTAAAGAAACTTTATAGGAGTAATATGTACACTAGGTCATTCAAAAATTGTTTTTTGATTAACTAAAGTTTTCACAGTTTTGTTATTGTTTTGTATAGATCCATATTATTACAATTTCTCTTAGTGTAGTTTCTGATAGAGGGAAACCTTTGGAAAATGCCTATCTTTTATATATTTTTCCTTTAGCAGATAAACAAGTACTGGCCTTATACTTCGAGTTCTGTCACATTTGCTTATGACTGTGTTTCAATGAAGTATAAGAAAATTCAAGTTAACACTAAAAACTGAAGTTGCATGTTTTGTTGGAGTACACTTTAATTAGTGAACAGTAATAGTATTGTGCATATGCTGTTCTGCTTCACTTTAAAATTAAAATTTGCAATGAGTGGTCATGTTGGTCTTGATCTAAGTTTGAGTTGATGCCTGAATGCAAACCCAAAGCATACAGCCTTGACTCCAGTCTGTATGTTTTTCTCTTTTAGTGCTTCATTTGGGTTTGGAAATCTGGATGAAAGTTCCCTGGTCCAAACAAGCGGTACTGACCTTAGTGCAGAGGACAGAGAGCTATTGTCAGCTTATCATCACAGTTTTGATGATGAAAAAGTGGATCTGGATCTGATTATGCACTTACTTTATAACATCTGCCATAGTTGTGATGCAGGTAGGTTTATATATGCACTCCCAAAGAACTGCTGTGCATTCAGCTTCTGATGAAAGAAGTCCCAAATAATTAAAACCTTCAAGGTGCTAATCTATGTGGCACTGACATATATTTGAAGTGAATTTTCTGTTTAACTCTGCAAACCCACTTCTTTTTTAGGAGCAATTTTAATATTTCTTCCTGGATATGATGAGATAGTGAGTCTGAGGGACCGTATTGTTTTTGATGACAGGAGGTTTGCTGATAATGCTCACAGGTAGAACCTTTAGTTTATGTGACTGTGTTGAGGTTTTTATTGCTTCTTTTAAAGTTCCTTAAAATGTGGTCTTTGTCTTGCATTAGATACCAAGTTTTCATGCTTCATTCAAGTGTGCAGACTTTGGATCAGAAGAAAGTGCTTGAAAGTCCACCTTCTGGCATCCGCAAAATAGCAAGTATCAGAGGACTTTGTCAGATGCTGATATTGATCTGTTTTGTCTTTGGTTTTACAGCTACTATACTTTTGGATTTTTTGTTTGTTTGTTTTATTGCAGATTCTTTCTACTAATATTGCAGAAACCAGCATAACAGTCAATGATGTTGTATTTGTTATTGACTCTGGCAAGGTGAAAGAGGTATGATTGCATTAAACTTTCTTTGAGAAGTAAAATTCCTAGTGTTGTTCTAAAATATATAGTAGGTACATTATGAAGAACTAATTTTTTACAGTAGGCTGAGAGCTAGTGCATGTCAAGAAACAAAGCTCACTGAGAAGTTTTGACATCCATTTGTTTTATGACAAATGCTGTAAATAGCTGTTTAAAACCCTGTAAAAGCTACTGTAAATTGCTATATTGTTATTTTTTTTTAATTTAATATTTCTGTTTGAATTTTAAAATAAGTCCATCACTTCAGATCTCCATCTTCCTGAGGTTTAGAGAACACTGGGAATTCCCTTTGTCCTGCTGTTGTATCAAGCCCAAATTTAATCCATGAGGATTTTAAGCATTGGTTTTGATGTGTTGAATGCCCATTTCCAAATTACTTGTTCAAGAAGAGTGAGAGAAAATTATGAGGCAGTTTAAGACCTTGTATATGGCCTTGAAAATTTGATTTCATAGGATATACATACACTAAGTTTCTGAAGTTCTGCATGTAACTTTTTCTGTAATTTTGCATTGAATGTAGAAAAATAAGGATGTAATTTCCAAGTGAGACAAAGAGGAAAACTTTATTCAGTGTAATAATATATTTTTGCTTGGTTTGTGATAACTCAAACCGCAATCCGTATCTGAGAATTATCTATTGACTAGAAAACTTTAATTTAGAAAACTGTGTTGTATAAAGATACTGTGAAGTAAATAGAATCAGAAGTTTACTTGAAACTAAGAACTTCAGAACATACCTTTATGCCAAAACTGATGATGCTTATTATTATAATTTGTATTATTATATTTTGTAGAAAGCTTCTGTTGATAATATAAATTACTAGTAACTTTTATTTCATGTACCCTATTCAGTCTTGGTTTTATGTTCCTTACTTCGCTTTTATAGAGGTCTTTTGATGCACTGAGTCATGTTGCAATGCTAAAAACAGCATGGATTTCGAAAGCAAGTGCTATCCAGAGAAAAGGCAGGTAATAAATGCCTCATACCAATTTTTATCTTATAGATATCCACTGTCTTGTATGTTGAGAATGAAGTACACAATATAATAGTAGCCAGACTGGGTAATGTTTATAGCCTAGTCCAGTATTGTGTTGGACAATGGCCAACACTCATTCTCTACAGAAGAATTATTTCCTTGGAGTCATTTCCCAAGCTGTAGAGAAGTGATGCTCAGGAATTTCCCAAAACTTAGATTAGGTCTAGGTTGTTTTCACTCCATGAGCTTTATCTACTTCCTATGTCTCCCATGTAACACCAGCAGCCACAATGTACAATAGTGTTTCACAACTTGTCTGTGGGCAGAGAACTGCCCTCTGCTAGTTTGTAATTGATGCCCCATCATTCCTTTATTAGGAGAGACATTAAGCAGTGATTCTTTATTCCCCTTCTCCAAACTATTGGCCATGATCATGTTCTTCCCAACACTGTGGGTGAAGGCTGAGAAGATTATTTATGAAGTAGCAACAAATGCCTGTTTAGTGACATGGTATTGGCATTAAACTGTAGGTGATTAGAGCGTGAATGTGATCATTTGCTGTCTCTGTCCCTTCACTCACCAACTGTTCAATCTTCATTTTGCCTTTTAGCTTCTAACTGTTTGGGGGATGTGAAGAGTAAGACAGAAAGTTTACAACTTATATTCCTTATAGCAAAGGAGAGTTTAGATTTGCTTTGGTCTTAGGTTAGCAAAAAAAACGTATTTCACTTTGCTTAGATAGGCCTTGGTTTTGTTTTTGCAGAGTTTTCAGTGTTGGGTTAAAATTACAACAAATTTCCATATATCAAAAAATAATTCATGAATTGCAAAACTCTCACCTTGTATGGGACTTCCACTTAACATCATCTTTTTCATAGAACTGCTCACTACTTTTCCATCCTATATTTATGTGTGTGTGTTGGTTTTTGTCTGGTTGGTTTTGTTTTTAAAACAAAATGCTAATTTTTACAACTTCCCTTATTTTACTTTGAAGGGCTGGGCGCTGTCAACCTGGAGTTTGTTTTCGTCTGTTCAGCAGGCTCCGATTTCAGAAGATGTTGGAATTTCAGACTCCAGAGCTTCTAAGAATGCCACTTCAGGTGCATGTTGAGTTAGAAATTATAACTTAAAAAAATGTATTTTCATCAGACCATACTATTCATTTTTTAAAAGTGTGTGCTTGTTTTTTTTTTTCCCAAAATCTTAATGACCTTTTTTTATTCTGCTTTTTAACTTTCAGGAGATTTGTTTATACACAAAACTGCTGGCTCCACCTAATTGTCCAATTGTAGACTTTCTTATGAAAGCTCCTGATCCGCCACCTGCTGTAGTTGTGAGAAATGCTGTGCATATGCTTAAGGTCAGAGAAAAGGAATAGATTTTGATAGGAATTGTATTTGATTCCCTGTTTGTGATTTGGCAACATATTTTACTGACTTATGTTTGTACTGCAACTGTTGCTTAGTTACTGAAGGATGTTTTGAAATTTTGTTTATTGTCTGTTTTTATTTTGTGTGTGGGAATGTGTTTTTCCATGGCAATGGAAGAGAATGTTTGAAAATCTTGTCTCAAACTTTCAAGTCTGACTTGCTTTTTTTTGCTTGGGAGCAGTTCTAGTTAATGTCCAGTATTCACATCCTTTCTTCTTTCATTGTAAATTAATATTGTCCACTGTTCTCATCCCCTTCTCCTTTTTTATGTTTTTTTGTCTTTTAAACAGACAATAGATGCCATGGACCCTTGGGAAGATCTCACCGAACTTGGTTATCATCTCACTGAATTACCAGTAGAGCCACACCTTGGTAAAATGGTGTTGTATGCAGTTGTTTTGAAGTGCCTGGACCCTGTTCTTACCATTGCCTGTGCTCTGGCCTGTCAGGACCCTTTTGTCCTGCCCACTCTGGCCTCTCAGAAGCGTGCAGCCATGCTCTGCAGGAAACGCTTTGCTGCAGGGACCTTCAGTGACCACATGGCCCTTCTCAGGGCTTTCCAGGTATTACTTCATTTCAGAAGGCGTAATAATCACAATAGATCACTCATGCGAGCAAAGGATGTCCCAGTCAAGTTGGATGTATGGTGGACTATGATTAAGTCCTTTGAGAATAAACTCCTGTGTACGGAACTCATAAATTTGTGAAGGATCACTTTTTGTCATAGCTTTTTTTGGTATTTTCAAACCTCATTTAATTCTGAATGTTCCAACAGTGTGTCTCTTTATATCCCGCTACGCTGATGACTTAAAATAGTGATCTTAATACTAACTACTAAGTGATCTTTAAACTAACTTAATAGTCTTAAAAATATAACTTCAGATAATGATGACTATATGTTAGTGTAGGGAATGGGTAAAGAGAATGTATTACGCAAACAAAAAAAATCTGGTTCGATACATACATTTTCAGAATGACTTTTGCTTTCATTTTATTGACATAAATGTAATTTTTTAAAAAATGCATTTTTAAATTTTACTAATCTAATTAGTATGCAAATGTAAAAAAAAAAATTATTTTCAGGCATGGCAGAAGGCACGCAGTGATGGCTGGGAGAGAGCCTTCTGTGAAAAGAACTTCCTGTCTCAAGCCACGATGGAAATCATCGTAGGAATGAGAACACAGTTGCTTGGCCAACTCAGAGCCTCGGGTAAATAGCTTGGAAAAAATTTTAACATAGTTTTGAAGTTAAGAGTAAAGAAGTTGTAACAAGAATAGTGTTCACTGATGTAGTTCTCCTTACTTAATTTGAAACAGACCAGTACACCTTCATGCTGGGCGTGGTGAAGGTGAGAAAGTGTGGCTTGGGAACAGCTGATCTAACTGAAAGAACGATAGTTGTTCCACATGCCACTGGCTTTCAGTGTGAGATACATTTCCTTGGATTTTTACATTTTAGAAAATTATTTCCATCAAAAATGTCTTTGTATTGTACAAAGTGAATTCTATTTAATGTTAGTATAAAATCCCCCGTGGTTTCTCTTGGGTGCTGTTAAGGTTGGCAGTGGTGAAAAATGCATCAGTTTGCAGTTCATTTCAGTTTATTTTCAAATTCCTTATGAGAGACAAAAAGCTAAATATTAAATACAAGCAAACATGGCACACTTTTGTCCTTTTCTTTCTTCAGGTTTTGTTAGAGCCAGAGGAGGAGCTGATATTAGAGATGTTAATACTAACTCTGAGAACTGGGCTGTAATTAAAGCTGCCTTGGTGGCCGGGATGTATCCCAATCTTGTTCATGTAGACAGAGAAAGCTTGGTTTTAACTGAACCAAAGGAGAAGAAAGTGCGATTTCATCCTACTTCTGTTCTTAGTCAGCCTCAGTATAAAAAGGTACAATCACTTTGAATTTATAGTTCACAAAAAAGAACACTCTTATCAAATGCTTTAGAAATGTCTTGTCATAGTTGTCAGTGCATCATGTGCATTAAAACTGCACTTTTAGAAAATATTTTTCCTGCCAGTAGTTAGGGTAAAGGGAAGTTTGTTTATTTTTTCATTGTTTCAATTAGTCTTTCCTCTAGATGGAACAAGAAAAAATGGTAAAATAAAAACCCCTAGTTACAAAACTGGTTTCAAGATGTAATGATCCCTGCTTGTAATAGCAGGAAGAAGTTCTGCTCTTAAACATTTCTTTTATAAAGATCCTTTTTTAAAGCAAAATATTTCCTTGCATGGTGGTAGGAAAATTTGTGAGTCTGGTTGAATTCTCTCATGGTTTTTTATTTGTGTGTGTTTATGTAAAATATTATTTCGACACAAATATAGAATCATAGAATGGTTTGAGTTAGAAGGGACCTCAAAGATCGTCTAGTTCGAACCCCCTTGCCATGAGCAGAGAGACCTTCCACTAGACCAGGTTGCTCCAAGCCCCGTACAACCTGGCCTTGACACTTTCAGGGTTGAGGCATCCACAGCTTCTCTGGATAAAATAACAAATACGTTAATTTTAATTACAAATAGAGGGTAAAATAGCCTATTGTTATCTGTTCTTGCATAGATTCCCCTAGCAAATGGACAAGCTGCAGCCATTCAGGCACTCCCTACAGACTGGCTTATATATGATGAAGTGACAAGAGCTCACAAGATAGCAAACATCAGATGCTGCTCTGTTGTAACACCTGTCACTGTGTCACTCTTCTGTGGACCAGCTAGGTTGCCAAGTAATGCCTTGCAGGCATCATCGTCCTTCCGAGGTACACTGGAATCTGGAGTTGGAATGTTTCCATTGGTATATGATGCGGAAAGCTTATTTTTCTAGAGTATTATTATATATATTGGTTAATTCTGAAAACAACAGAGTTACAGTTCTTGTTGTTGTTCAAGAATAGTTTATAGGCTATGTAACAAATGTCTCAGTTTTGGGAATCCATATAGATTCATATCCATAAATTACACAGACACAGTTCTAGAGTCTCAGAAGTTAAAGTATAATTTGTAGGGAAATAAAGGATGCAACCAAAGTGTCTAATGCTAATGCTAATACTGGAAAGTGTAGTATATATGTTTTTTTTTCTTCAGACTAGTTTATTTGATACTTTGAACCAGAGTAGTTTAGAACCAATCAATATGGTGAATAGTCATATTTCTTCCAGCTGACACATGCATTTTCCAGATAATTTTCTACTGATAACTTTTAGCTATACTGTTAACTATAAGGAATAAAGAATATCTAGAAATTTCTTTTTTTTTTCATATTTAAATTGAGTGCTGTAGGAATAGAAGCAAAAATAATCTATCCTGCTGCCAGTTCTCATAGTTTGTATCAGAGTCCAAGTTATTTCTGAAGCTTTCCAGTCTTGCTGTTAAACTGTAATCTTTGAATAGTGTTCGTGCTGATTGAATTGCACTTTCAAGAAAATAAGAGTTCCTGTTTAACAGCCATATATATATATATAAAACTTATTTTTTCTTAATCGGTCTTTAAATCTGCTGTTTTACTAGGAAAGAGAGCCATGTGTGTGTTTACAAACAGTTTCACTGATAAAGGTACATGAGTGGAGACAGATCCCATCAGTACAGGTGTTTACAAAGTAGAGCCCTCAGCAGGTCTGGCTCCTTGAGTTCTGCTGACTGGAGCAGAGACTTTTCACTGGGGTGTATTTGCAGAAAATAAAAAGTAGTTCTACACATGTTTAGATTTTAAAGTAAATTGTAGAAGGAAAAATAGTTTATTCTGGTAATGCAGTAGTACTCATTTTTTTGTATGTGACTGGAAATAGTACAGAAATGTTAATGCACCTTTTATATTTAATTCAGGGAGTGGGGTATCTAATGACAGCAGTGACAGTGAGATGGAGGACAAAACAATTGCTAATTTGGCACTACTGAAGCTGGATGAATGGCTCCATCTCAAATTGGACCCTGAAGTAAGTAATACATCACTGTTGTGCTCGTTCCATGTAGAAGGATATTTATGTTGTACCAACCTAAGAAGATTTTTGTGACATTTGATTAACCAAAAATTTCCTGTAAGAGTGGCTGTCATGGTCCGTTTGGGTGTCTTGGACAAGGTACTCTTGTGATTTAACCTTTACTTCATGAGCTTGTCAAGAAATAAACAGGGGCTCAATCCCCTTTCGCCCAGAGTAGTTTATTGCATGAGTTCACGTATTCATCATCCAAGTTGTGAGGTTCCATAACCTACCACCCATAACTCCCAATTCTTGTACCTATAAGCCAAGAGAAAAATAAGAATTAATTACATAGCTGAAATTGTTGCCTAGCTCTTTGAAATAGAAGTCTCTAGGTTATTCCGGAGCTGTGGCAAGAGGTAGAGTAGGTTATGGGTTATGAAACACTTGGACTTTGCAGGACTAATAACAATACTGTCTCTTGTAGACATGTCCAAAAGCATGATTTTTAAAATTTTACTATGATGGAAGCATTTATGATGAAATGGGAATTAGACTTTAGTCTTCTAGATTTAGTAATCTCATTTGAGCAGAAGTCTCTGTAAGAAAAATACATCACATAGAG
Organism: Empidonax traillii; assembly: GCF_003031625.1. Lineage (NCBI taxonomy): Eukaryota > Metazoa > Chordata > Aves > Passeriformes > Tyrannidae > Empidonax > Empidonax traillii. Next base: position 919,240 of record NW_020955230.1, on the reverse strand, counting down.
CTCTTTTCCCTCAGGTATGAATGAGGTGTGCATGAATACAGCCTGAATTGAGAGGAAGGGCATAAAGCATGAAAAGATTGGGGTTATTTTAAAAAGATAAAATTTTACAGTGAGAAAAAAAATTTTGTGGGTTTTGCAATAACAGTGTTAAGTTTAATACAGAGCTAAATGAAATGTTTCAAAACTTACCTTGCATCCCAGGAAAGAAAAGTAGCTTAACAGCTTAGTTTAAATGTGAGGTTACTACCTCTCCCCAAGACCTTAGTCTTGCCTTTCAGTTTGTTCCCGTTAGAATGCCAGATGCTGCTTGATAGAAAAGACATAGGGTTCCAGTACCTGTCTGGTCTAACTTTTATTAGTCTCTAACAGAATTGACGTTCCTTGCAGGCTGCTGGAATGCTCTTGCAACTCAGACAGAAGTGGCACAGTTTATTCCTGCGTCGCATGCGAGCTCCTTCTAAACCGTGGTCTCAAGTTGATGAAACAACTGTAAGAGCAATTACAGCTGTTTTAAGTGCTGAGGAACAGTCTGCAGGTTTGCAGCAGCCTTCAGGAATTGGTCAGAGACCAAGGCCTGTGACTTGTGAAGAGCTTCCTCTGGCATCTGCATGGAGGTCAACCAACAGCAAAAAAGGATCAGCAGAAGCTGAATTCTCTGACTCCTCTAATGCTGAAAAGTAAGATGTTGAGGTCTTCTATAGACTGTAGGTTGCAATGTATTTATCTATAAAAGCATCACTTGAATTTCTGTTAGTAATAGGAAGGTAGAAACAGTAGAAATACAGTGGAAAGGTTTGATACTGTCCTGTGCTGTGTTGTAGTTGTGATTTTTCATTGAAAATTATTTCACGGATATGTGCCTGCTGTTTGAGAGAGCAATCAGGAGTGGCATTCATGAATTGTGATCTTTGAGAAGTAGCAGAAGAGGTTTAACTGTAGCATTCAAAAGCAATACATGAACAGTATGGGGTTTTTAGTTTACTGTTTAGTGGGTTTTGGAAATAACTGTAGTATGTGTGGTTGTGCAGTAGGCTGATATGTAGATACAAATTGTTCTAGGACCACTTGTGAATCTCGTGGTATGCCCTGTATCTTTACTTTTTAGAGTTTCAGTGAAACCTACACCTCCCACACTTCACCAGCCAAAGAAGTACAAAGAGAAAGACATTTTGCACTCCAAACGATCTTCAGACGACAGGTCAGCTCAGTCATCAGTGAAGCCTGCAGACAGCAGCAGCTATCCCAGCCCTTGTGCTAGTCCTTCTTCTCCAATATCTGGAAAGGTAGAGTTCTCATGAACATATTACCCTGCTCTTCAAAACTAATAGAATTTCTTTCTGATATCTTTCTGCAGCTATCAGGTATTTTATTGATTAATTAAGAACCTAACTTAGCTTTTCGTTTATGACAGCTGCATAATAGTTCCTGCTGGTACTTAAAATCTAGACTAAATATCCTTGTTACACTAGTTTAATACAGTAAAAATATTACTCTTTGCAGACTGCTTAGATAAAGTAGAAAAATCAAATTATTTTTTAAAAAGTTGTTCTAATAAACAGTGAAGGTTTATTATTTTTTTTCCATCTGAATTAGTATATTGTACATGCATTTCTGAAGTTTTTAGATTCTGCCTTCCTCTGTTTAGGAGCACGTGGGTTTTTTTAATGATCCTTATTTTAACAAAGCACATATTTTTAGTAAGGTTATTGGCATAATAATACTTGAATAGTAAACTGCAGTAATATTAAATAGACCATTTACTTGAATAGTAAACTGCAGTAATATTAAATAGATCATTGAGAGGAAACTCCATGGACTCTTGGAGGATTTAGTAATTCCTCTTAAGTCTTTCATCTTTGAAATACAACCAGTGTAAAGGGCTGAAAGCATGTTTCTTGAAGGTGGAAATTCAGGTAGTGTGCTGTAGGCTGCAGTCTAGGATGGGTAATTTCGTGTCATCTGATGGTGTGTCCGACTCGATGAATTGTAATTAATCACTAGACTGTTTAGGCCTGTCCTGTCCTACTTGTTTGCTGCACCTCAGAGTTGAATTATTATTTTGAAAAGTGCTTAAAAAAAGGACAAATAGATGTGAAATACATTTTGAAGCCAATTCAGACAGAAACAACTGATAGATCCTATGTCTCTTGAAGAATCTATGGGAGGAGCTCAGTCAAGGGATTCTGTCTTCATCTGTGTAAAACTTTAGAACTAAAGCCTGGTTTATTTTATTGTATTAATTTAATTTAATTTTTCCAGGGTTCCAAATCTCCTTCGCCAAGACAAAATATGCCAGTTCGGTACTTTATAATGAAAAGTAGCAACTTGCAAAACATTGATATTTCTCAGCAGAAGGGTATATGGTCCACTACGCCAAGTAATGAACGAAAACTGAACGGAGCCTTTTGGGAGAGCAACGTGGTTTACTTAATATTTTCTGTTCAAGGGTCTGGATGCTTTCAGGTGAGTCCTAAGCTAATACTAAATATGAGCTGTGGTTGATGGTTTGGGAGAGTGCAGTGTAGTGTGGAGGACTTTGCTTATGACCCCTGATCTTCTGATAAGTAGAGCAGTGTTTAAATCTCTCTGGTTGCTGAAGAAAGAGTACTTCTTTCTTCTCTGAAATATACCTTTTTAATTAATTCAGTTTGTCCTTTAAAGGCTGACTGAGTTGCCTCCAAGCATCATGAGTCAGAATAATGTTTATACCCACTAATCCTTTAAAACAACAAACACCTCCCCCCCGCCAAAAAAAAAAGGTACTCTTTGCATACCAAAATAAATATTGTGAACGAACAAACAGTTACAGCCAAGTCATAGCTTTCTAAAGCCAAGAAACTCACAAATGCCTTTATTTCAAATTTTAAAACTTGTTTTTGCCTGAAATGTCATTTGTAAATGTTAGGAAGCTGACCATGATTGTTCCAGAGCTGTGTCTTGACTTCAGGTTTGGTGAGTTATTTGTCAATAACTTCTTGTCAAATCTGTGGCCAGTTTGAAGTAAAAGACTTGGCCTGGTAATGCTAAGTTGCAGGTTAGCTGTGTTGTAGAGCCAGCCAAACTCAGTTGTTCCCAGTGAAGAAGGTTCAACTTACTTCCTCATATATGAACTATTCTTAAAAGTTCCTTAAAAGTGTCCTTAAATAAGTTAGGTGTAATCTTGGATTGGGATTTCTTTCATTTTCTTCCAATTACTTGTCTTGGAATTTTGTTCTGCTCCATTGAAAAAGGAAATCAAAACAACTTTGACTTCTTCTTTCAAGAACAGCAACACTCTCTCAATTCTATGTGAACGTTTATTAGTGTAGAGGGAACATGGGAAGGAACAAATGGATTTCTGCAAAAAATATCTACAACTAACAAGGAATAGCTTACGGACTGTTCTGTAGTAGAACATTCGTCTTGGTTCCTTGTGCTTCAAATGATTTTACGAGACCTCTTCAGTCTCTGTTACGAAGCTTAAAAAACCTTTGAAGGTAATGGTGAGAAACTGATTGGGAGACATCCTTTGTGGTCAAATTCTAGAAGGCATATTTGAAGTGGATAAAGAAATTATACTTCTAACCTTCTGGATGTAAACGTTTTAGAAGACCGAGCTCCATGGAGGGAGAGCATGTGAATCACTATGAAACTAATTTGAAATTTCCATGTGAAGTTCATTTATTGAATTCATTATGTGTGTTCTTTTATACTTCAATTTTTGTTGCAGGGTTTTGCTAGAATGGGTTCAGCGATTGGGTGTGAGAAAAGTCAGGACTGGGGATCTGCTGGTTTTGGAGGTGTTTTTAAAGTGGAGTGGATCAGAAAAGAAAGCATTCCTTTTCAGTTTGCACACCATTTACTCAACCCTTGGAATGACAGTAAGAAAGTACAAATAAGCAGAGATGGCCAGGTAATGTTATTCTCTTCTAAAATCTGTACTTGGTAGAACTGTGTATTGTTTATTAGCTTGTTCAGCCTTGACATTTATCTCAACTCTGCTCACTATGTGTTAATCTGAATCATTTAATTGGTGTGCATTGTACCTACTGCTAATGCAGAACTACTATTGAGGTAGTGGAGATGGTCTGATAAAATGAAAAGTTTCTTTCTTCATACATATTTAAAAAGAAAAGATTTAAAGGTGGATGCTTCCAAAAAGAAGTTGTTTGGTTTTTTTAGTTGGTAATTTTGGTTCTGGAGATGTGTGCCTGCTTTGATTCAGATGCATTCCCCAAGATAGTCTGTCACACCCAAATAAGTGTTCATAAATTATAACTTGGAGTTTTCTGTAAAGGTTGAAGAGAGTCTAAAGTTCTGAGGCAGAATAAAGCTCAGGACAGTTCTGCAATTTGTTAAATCTAAATGCAACTACAAAAAGCCAAAGAACTGGCACAAGAGTTCTCTGTGGCAGTTTCTGTGTTCTCCCTGACTCTTCCCGAAACACCTCCTTGATGATTCAAGAGCTAAACTCTTTGTATCGTCTTCCCACTGCTTCTTCAAAACCTCTCCTGTTGTAAAGAAGGGAGAATGCTGTAAGTAAACAAGGAAAGGAATATAGCACATCTTGAAATTGAGAGTGCTTCTCTTGTAAGTGGCTCTTAAGACCTAAAGAGTCTCAACAGTGTTAAAATTATTATATTAATGTCTGTAATTCCACCAAGAGCCACTGTATTTCCTGTGACCTGCCTTTTGACATTCTCCAACACACTTGATGGAATTAAACTGAAACGGTATGGGAAAAAAAGATCTTTAGTTAGTGAGTAAGTGACCTGTGGAACGTACAAAGTGTAGGGTGCATCTGTTCTTGTATATGGTGGTGGTGTGTTCACTGTGTGAACAGTTCTCTGTGTGAGAATTAACATCTTACTGTAAATAAAATACCCCAAACAGCATGTAAGACAGTGTGAATGAAAGTTTCTGTCTCTGCTGAGCCCCAGTAAAAAACCCTATGGTGCTGGGAGTTCCTGATGTATGTTTTGATAGCAAAAGGAACAAGTTCCTTTAGGAAGGTTGAAAGCAATCACCCGCAACCATGTATAATAATTTTGTAGTAAATAGTTTCTGTGTGTTCAGTAGTAGCAGTGAGAGTAACTTCTCTAATTTCCTGTTCATTTCCAGGAACTCGAACCACAAGTTGGGGAACAGTTGCTGCAGCTTTGGGACCGTATTCCTTTGGCAGGAAAAAAACTGACTTGATCATGTCAAGAAATGTGATGGAGGTGGTTATTTCACGTGTTGCTTGCTGGTTTTGTGGTAGAGGAAAAGCTGTCAACGCACAGTGTTTCTTTACAGTACTGTACCTTTGTAGCTTATAGAAAAACAGGTGCACTTAGTACTAAATATTCTGTTCTTTTGATTTTTTTTCAGCTGGTTTAGGTTGTTGAAACATCAGCCCTAACCATTAGAACCAGCAGTGTGTCTGCAGTGCAAATGTGAGGAAGAAAGTGGCACAACAAGCTCCTGAAGCTAGAAGTGGAAAAATAAGAGAGAATTGGTTGGTTTCAATGTTTCCTTGTCTTAAAAATGTAACGCTATTCACCAGCCTGTTTTTGACTAAAATTTTTTTTTTACAGTAGGATGCAGGTGATAGTTAAAAACATGTTTAAGTTCAAAACAAAGTTTGAAACAATGAACCCCATAAAGGTTGTTTATGGGTTTAAAATAGCACAGGAGACAGTTTAAATATGCAGGTTACAGTAAAGTTTTCTCAACCCAGTAAAGTGTAATGTTAATCAATTTTGCAGTTTGTTTAAAACAGCCATACTGTGAGGATATTTCCAAATACATCGCAAAGTTCTGTAAGTGTTTGTTGAACTTCTGTATGCACAGTGAGGGAGAGCAGGATATATTCATACAAATAACTAGGCAGCAGGAAAATGTTAGGTTTTAATTTATTTTTATATAATTATTTTTTACAATTAATATAAATTATTTTAATTTAATTAATTTAAATAGAGAAGAGAAAGGAGCACAAGACTTTTGAGATTGGATAGGTCCAGTGATGTTTCCAGTTTCAATTATTTTTCACCTTAAAGAGGTGACTCATACTTTCGCCAGCTGAAACATTTCAGATGCCTGCAGCCAAGTGGTACTCTTAATTGTTCACTAACTTAGCACTGTTAGAAGTATTTCTTTAAAAAAACAATAAAAGATAATTTCTAGTACAACTTTCTTCATCGTTTGTTGTAGTCTTCATGCTTGCTTTCAAGTTGTTTCTTTTTCTTCCATACCACTGTTGTCTTGGTTTATTTTGCTTCTCCTTACTTGTTAATATACTGTACTGCAAAGCTGGTACAGATTTGGTCGCCAGTTCTTGGCAGTGGTCATACTGCATTTGGTACTGCTGGGATGTGAGCAAAGGTTGTAGCCCGAACCTCTTCAATAATGCACTACTTTGCTTTATCCGTAGGGAATGTCTGATGAAACCTGGCAGCAATCAAATAAGATCAAGGAATAGGGAACAAAACACAATTGCCAAAATTGCTCCTGTATGAGAATGTTGTGGACACTGGGCAGAAACTAAGTGTGAGATTGTGTGACACATGAAAAAGAGATTTAATATCTTCTGCTCTTGGAACACATTTTGAAAAATCTTGAAAACAAGCTATGCAGAAAAGGGTACAAACTCTTTGGACCAGTAAGCTTGCTTTGACTTTCATAGTGTATCCTGTCAAAATAAGGGCACAAACCTTCCCTTTTTGATTGTTTTCATAGCTCCTTTCAGACTAAGGAACTCTTTTTTCCTATTCATGGTTTCTGTATTAGTTTAAGTGCAGTTAGTAATGAAGGAATCTGTCATGTGACTGAGCAAGGGCAGCATTTCAGTGGCTTGGCCACTGCTGAGTTCTGACATGCCCTAGAATCATACAAAATGAGATGTCATTGCTGTAAGAGAAATATGGTGCTCTGTCCACAGCTTTTATATGAAAGAGGGATGTACCTTTTATTCTAGGGAAGATTGGATCAGAAGTACCAGTCTAGGAAACACAGAGAAGAAGGACCATATGACACCTTACAACAGGCTGTGAAGTTCCCAAGAGGCCCTTTGTTTTGTCCTAGCTTATTTTTCTGGCTGCCTACATAGGTTGGCTGGAACTGGTCATGTGTCTGCAGCATAGATTTCATGTGTGAATTTCACTGAGCTTTCTGTCTTCAGGGGCACTGGGCAAATTAGTTGCAAAGGACCATGGCCCAGATTGCTCATCAGAGGGCTGCAGTAGCCACATTCATATTGCTTTTTTAGTCTGAGGCTTAGATAAGGCTACATGGTTCTACTCTCCCTCCTCTTTAGAAGAGTGAAGTTAGATGGGGTCAGGAAATGATTAAAAACCACACCACGATGCCTTTACCCAGGTGTTTAGAGTCTGCTGTGTTGCTTCCCTTTCCAGTACTCGAGTTCGAAAACTGCAGAAAGCATGCTTTTGTCAGACTTGAAACTTGGTGGAAATGTGCCAGTTCTCATTTCAAAGTCAGTGCAATTTTAGTTGAAGTCAGAGATCACAGGTCGCCTGTTTTAAAACACCCTTAGAAATGGAAATATGGCTGGAAAAGGGAGCTTTTAACTTCTCAGGCCCAGTAACAGTAAGTGGTGGAACTCATATCTCCTGAGGTTTGTTTTAATCAATGTTACTCCACGCAATAATGAATGAAAACAACAGGTGATGTCCAGTAAATGTCACCCAAGAGTTACAGGAAGTATCCATGGGCTAAAAGGTCACACCAGTCTATGTAAGGTAGAGTAATGGAAGGGCAAAGTAAGTTCTGTTACATGCTTGTGAACACCAATACTATTTTTAAGGTGAGAAATATCTTGAACTCTGAATCTGTCAAAAGTGTTTTAATTATTTATAGTATCATATAAATATCACAGCAGGTGAGTAGGACTGATACAGAGAGAAGCATTCACCTTGAAGGAATATAAGCACTGATGTCAGGAAAAATAGGGCTCTGAAAATCCTTCAGAGTGAAGCTAGGTGGTGCAGTTGGCTAGCACATGAGCTCTTGTCCACTGAAGACTGATCTAAACCAAACGCTAGTTGTATTAGCAGTTGCAAATGAAGTGGCCTATCCCTATGAAAAGTAGGGAATTATGGTAAGCAATTCCTATAGTAGCCTGCTGCTCTATATCCAACATACCTTTTGTTTTAGTTGCCATGGAAAACAGACAGTATCAGACCAGGCAACCAGGATATGCTAGCTATTAAAGGCTTTAAATAATATTTTTTTTATGTAGGCATTAGTCTTATGGAACACTCTTTACCTGCAAGAAATGATGGATATGAAAATGGGTTTTCTAAGTAAAAAGGTGAGCTCAGGACAGGGCTTAGGATCCAGCTTCCAGCCCTGGGGTGGCTTATGTCCATGATCTTTTATAATTTGCTAAAGTGTTTAACTTGCTTCTCACTTTCCAGCCTCTAAGTGAGGTGTTTTTCTGCATTGCTTGTCAGGAACTTTCTAGAGAATGCTTGTGAAGTGTCTCTTACTGAAATACTGCGTTTAAAATAGTTTAAAGTTTGCTTCTTAGCTCTTAGTCTTTCAGCACATGGACAACGAAACTCCTTGCTCGGTTGAAGTGCAGACATCAGCAGGCTTCTCTGGTAAGGACCTCTTCTCCTTGCTGTTCCTGTTTCCCTAGATGGTAGGTACAGTATTTTTCTAGACCAACTTAGTTCTGCACTGTTTCAGCTGTAAATGTAAGAACCATTTCTTAAGAGCACAGGAGCTGGTAATTCCAGTGTGCCAGATGTCAAATGGAAGGCTGGCTGGACTTCCGTAGCTTGGATGGAAAAAGAATGTACATTGATGTTGGAAGCAAGGCCAGGCAACATAGGAAGACTGCAGAGACTGTGTTTTCCACTGTAGGGAGAAAATTCGTGTGGCCAAAACTCAATTGGAGCTGAAGCTGGGCAGTACTTGCAGAGGACAATAAAACGAGCTTTTTTAAATACACCCATAACAAAAAGCAGCAGAAGGAGGATCAGAGATAACCTTTTTCCGTTGCTTGATGAGGTTGGTCACCTCACAAGTAGTCGTAGACAAAGCACAGATATTAAGAGTTGGATACAGTGTAAAGAGCTGTCTCTGAAGAAAAGCCACAAGCAGGTCAACGCCTGTGGGTAGGAATCAGAGACTGAGACAACAAAGGGAACCTTGTGGTCGGTGTCTATTCCAGGCTACCTGACCAAGGGGAACCTTTGACAACACCTTGCTGCTGCAGCTGCAGGAGGCATCAAACTCACAGGCTTGTTGAGGGTCTTCAACCACCCCGGTATCTGCTGGGAAAGTAGTACAGCAAATTGTAGGAAATCCAGGAGACTCCTGAAATGCATGGGGGATAACTTCTCAGGCCAGGTAATAACCCAGCCAGAGGAGATGCAATACTGGATCTGTTGGTCACCAACTCAGTGAGCTAGTCAGGGATGCCAAGGCTAGAGGCAGCCTGGGCTGCAGTGATCCCACACTGGATCACTTCACGGTCCTGAGGGATACGGGTCAAGCAAAGAGTAAAGTCATGACCCTGAACTTTAGGAAAACAAAATTTCAGCTCTTCAAGGATTTACTCTGAGGCTCTGTCCTTCCCCAGGACCCACTGGGAAACTACCCTCAAGGACAAGGGAACGGAACAGCAGGCAGATTTTTAAGGGCTGTATTCCGAAGGCAGTGCAATGTGGAGCTGATAAAGGAAGGAGACCCTTTCCCAGTCCAATGCAACACAAAAGAACTAGTAAATATGACTTTCACTCTTGACACCTTTTAGAAATGACAATTCACAAGTAAATGTTGAGGTTATTCACAACGTGAGAAGGAAGGGAAAATTCCAAATGAGTTGAGGTTTCATGGAGTTTTTATTCTGAGTCCTGCTCAGAGCTGCCACTGAAGAAAATGGTCCTGGACTGGTCACTGAAGGCTTGTCTCTTCCTTCCACTTCTTCACTGCAGTGATAAGGGGCACCAGGCTGGAGGCAGGCTTGGCTGATTCTACAAATGGATGCTGCCGAAAGGAAAAAAAAAAAAAAAAGATAAAAAAAGCAGTAAACCATGACTTTCAAAACTCACAGACTCCAGCAGGACTCCTCTGGTTCCCAGAAATACAACTGAGGGACCCATTTGCACCTCCATCTTCATGGTGAGGTAGGACCTGCCATCACAGACCCCCGCATCAATTTATCCAGCTGTCTTCAGCTTGCTGGGATTTTTGCCCTGCTGGCACTCTTTCTGTCCCAAGGGTTTGTTCCTTTCAGGAAACCCCAAGGGCTCATATCGGTTCCTCTTTTTTAAAGACATAAGCTGTGCTAATTTTCACAGAGAGAGCAGTATCTCTCTTTCCATCTCCTGCCCCTCCTGTGCTGCCTGGCACCTTCCTTCCCAGCAGGGACAGCCCATTGTCATGTCCTGCAGCTCCCAATCTGCCGCAAGACCTGGCAGTAACCCTGCAGCGGTTCTCATCTGCTTGACCATGCCAGGCAGTAACTGGAGCTGGGACAAGCCCTGCTCAGCTGTCTCTGTTTGGGTGGCCAAAACCTCAAAGTGTGTGCCAGGAGGGACAAGCCAGGGTCCTTCTGAGGCTCAGAGTGAGCCCCCCATACCCTGTTCCTTCCCATGGCCAAATCAACAACCCCCACTTGACTGTGACTGGTTCCTCCTCCACCATTTCAAGCCTCTGGACCCAGCACCATTCTACTTCAGCCCTTTTGCCACCAGGTAAAACTCAATGTACTCCCAAAGAGTACAAAAACAGGGCCACAGAAGTGATCAGAGGGTAGAAAATCTCTCCTCTGAGGAAAGGCTGAGAGAATTGGTCTGGTTCAGCCTGGAGAATAGAAGGCCCTGGGGAGACTCTATTGCCACCTTTCAATAGTTCAAGCTGGGGACCCATTTTTTAGCAGGGCAGTTGCAATAGGACATGGGGTAATATTTTTAAATTAAAAGAGAGTCAATTCAGATTAGGTCTAAATAAGAAATGGTTTACTGCAAGTGTGGCGAAACACCAGCACAGGTTGCCCAGAGAGCTGGGAGGTGCCCCATCCCTGGAAATGTTGAAGGTCAGGTCAGACAGGGCTCTGAGCAACCTGATCCACTTGAGGATGTCTGTGCTCACTGCAGGGCACTTGGACTATATGGCCTTTACAGGTCCCTTCCAACCTAAACCAGTCTAGGATTCTTCACAGTTCTCATTTGAAAAGCACTAAGTTGGGAGATCAATATGAGAGGGGCCCATCTGATGCCTTGGAGTTTAGTGGATAAGGGACCCATCCCTGGGGCAGCTGTTCCACCTGCAGTTGCTCTGCACTGTACCTGCAGGAGTTCCTCGGCAGACCAGCGCCTGTCCTGGTCTGTCTCCAAGCAGCAGGTCAGAAAGTCGCGCAGCCAAATGGAGACTTGCTTGGGCTGCTTCAGCTTGGGTGCCCCTCCGGTGGCTATCAGGTACTGAGCCTAGAGGAAAAGGAAACACCAGATTCTGCCTGTTTCTTTCATATCTCCAACTGCTCTCCCAGACCCCATTGTTTATGCTCCAGTCTCCAGTGGCAGTTTCTTCCCTTGCAGAGACTTAGAGATGAATTTCCTATACTAACAAAAAAGTCAAACTGCGATGTAGCCACAGCTTTTCCAACATCCAAAAGGTCTTGCCTCGACGGCTGATCTCATTGGCTGACCTGGTTAGTAGGAACTACATCAGCAAAAGCACATTTTGCTTCTCTGAGGATGGACGCAAGCTATTGGAAAGAGGGACTTTGGTTGAACTAAACCATTTCCAGGGATTAAACTTAAAACACACCTCTGTCCCGCTCCCTGGTCCCTTAAGCTACTATAAAACAAAACCTATCATTTTTTGGTTCTCTTCTTGAGAAAAAAAAAACTGGAGGAAAAACAAGGAAATCAATCAGTTATTCCTTGGGTAAAGAAACAGATGTTTGGAACCTGATGTTCAACATCTGCCAGCACAGAGGTATTGTGATGAAATGGCCTATTTGGGCAGACAGGAGCCACGTACAACTGTGTCTCTCAGCAGTCTCCAAACTCCCGATGAGCTTCACTTATGCAGTAATAGAAAACCTTTCCACGGTCTAATCAGAAAAAGGAGTCATTCCATTCCTATGGTAACCCCCTACTCATTTGGATACTTATGATTAATGATGTGCCCATCCCAGAAACTAACGGGCAACGAACAGGAGGTTTTGGCAGGCTTGGACCATGAAAGAAATATGGTCACGAAGTGTTCCAGCAAAACTGGACAAGAAGCAAAACAGATTGTATGGCCTTTACATCATCATCTTCCACTTTTAGGCAAGCTTCCCAGTGAGAAGAAAGGGAATGCAGCTCATCTCTCAAAACCACTGTTTCAGAAACCTTGTTGGGTTGGGGTTTCTCTTCGTCTTTTCTGGAAAGATAACACTAGTTGACACATATGCTTGTGTCATGTTTTAAGGGTCATCATCTCAGACAGAAGAGCTGGAACAACTTAAGACCCAAAGCAAAGTGTTGCCTGAGAATGGGGAGTCTTTGCCTGTGGTAAGGCTTGATATCAGTGTTTACAGAAGCTGCAAAGGGGCAATAAGCTCATCAATTTGTTTAACATACCAAGAAACAGCCAAGGCATACAACTGTAGCTGCAGTCTGTGAAAACGAAATCCTAAACTTATCCAGGCCAACCAGACACATGACACAACAATACAGACATGGTTTAGAAGCTGGAAATTTTCAACCATCCACATGAGTTGGAAAAGATGCTCCAGTTTTGAGGAAAATTGATGTGCTGTGGTTAATAAAGGACAAAGCAAGCAGAAATGCTTGGTTGTTTGCTTTCCTGGTTGTTTCTTTTTCTTTTAAAACTGAAATTGGGGAGGTTCAATGGACATTTCAAAGGATAATGACCACACTCCTAAACTCTTTCCTGAAAACTTCTTGTCATTAAGAAACAGAGCTCAAAGTGAGTTCAATAACTCATGAGAAATGTCAAGCATCACTGAAGGCCAAAATGGCTATACGCCACTTTTCTTCTGAGGTTTCCCCCACTGATGTAACCCAAACTACAGCAGATGCTGATGTGCTCCAGGGACATTTTTAGAAGTGAGTCTTGGTGGAACGAGTTCAAGCTGATGGGAACGAGACTTTGTCTTATGGCAGACAGCACATATCAGAAAGACACTGGTATCAGTGAGTATTTGCACCTTACCAGAACAGACGTTTCATTCTGGTAAGGAACTTCTCCTTCCACCATTTCCAGTCCCACGATGCCAAATGACCATATATCCACTTTGGGACCATATGGTTTGCTTATCACAACTTCTGGTGCCATCCACCAAGAAGTCCCAATCACTGAGTTCCGGTAACTCTGCTCAAGGCTGAGCTGAGCAGAGAGGCCAAAATCAGCTGAGGAGAAAAACAAATACTGTGAAAGTCAGCTCAAATAAGGAAAACAAACAAAAGACTTACCCACTCTAAGTGTGAGAATGCCCTGTTGAATCTATCTGGAAAACCAACTGTGTTGTGTTTCCTCAGGGTTGTAGCCAAGGAAATATGGAATTGGCCACTTAAAAAAAACTGCCACATTTTTTAAACTGCTCCCAGCAGTCTTTTTTATTCACCAGAAGGTTTAGATTGTAACTCCCTCTCTCTGGAAGGGGCACATACAAGCCAACATCACTCTTGGCACCTTGCAAGGTGCATCTGTGCTCTCAGGCTGCAGCAGGGGTCCATGCACTCCCACAAGCACCACTTTTGGGCAACTGGCGCTCACTCAAAAGCAGCCCCACGCCCCACATCCCCAGAACACTTCAGCTGATCAAGGATACCCACCCAACTTGACAGATCCGTCCGTTCCGATGAGAATGTTGGAACTTTTTATGTCTCTGTGGATCACCCCATTTGAGTGAAGGAAATATAGTCCTTGCAGGCACTGAGAGAGAAAAAAGAAACAGGAGAGTAAAAATCGGTGATCTGGTTTCATCACACAAGAAAGGAAACCACTTCAAAAGATTTCCTTTCCAGTTGAAGGGTGAGTAATGGCAGAACACGATTCTGTCAAGAGGAAGAGTTGGCTGATCCAACACCAGTAGAGCAGGAGCTTTCTAAGTAAAGGCATATCAGCTTTTGAAAGAGAAATGGCCATTGTTATTCAAGGCAAACCCAGACAGAATGACTGCTGCTGCAGTGGATGTGCTCTCCCATCCAGATAAACAAGGGTTTGAGCCCCTCCCTCTGCTATGAAGTGGATTGCTTTTGGGTGGGAGGCTGCACGACAAAGATTTTATTGCTGGCCTCCAAGCAGACTTGGAAATAGCCCATTAGTCAGTTTTCAGAAGCAAACACCACTTTGGGTGCAATGCTATATTTTTAAGCTGAGGACTGTGAGAAATTCGTCTCTATTTCTCTTTGCCCTTAGTTTAAAACTCTGCCACCAGCATATTTGCTTTTACAGGCAAGAAATGCAGTGCAGATAGGCTTTGTGCAAATGTTGCAGAGGCAAAGTGGAGAGTAGTAAATAAGAATAAAAAAGAGATAGAACACAACAACAATAGGTAAGAGTATAAGAACAGAGTACCGTGAGGGCAGGGCACTGGCAGGCAGTTCACTTCAATTGCTCTTTCTTCTCCACATCAGAACAGCAACACAGAAACAAAGCTCCGAAAATGAAAATCACTCCTGTTCTTACCACCTGTTTAGCAGGACAGTTCTGTCCAAGCCGTCAGAAGCCCAATGAGGATCCCTTACCTCCCGACTGACAGCTGCCATCTGTCCTTCAGACATGCATGTCTCACTGATAACATCATATAAAGTGCCTCCATCCACATACTCCATGACCAGCCAGAGTTCCTCCTCCACAATGTAGCTGAAAGAACACAACAAGGCCATGGAAATGACTGTGCGAAGCTAAACTGCTTTATGGAAAAGGCAACCGTTGGTTTTTGTTTCCAGGCCCCTTTTAAATGAAGACAGAATAAAACGAATAGACATTCTCTCTAGGCTATACAGTGCTTGCGAGCTGTGCAGTCTAAATGAGAAAAGCACATCTGTGAAAAAAGAGATGTCTTAGATGGTCAGCAAGGGAAAAAGGCAGTTTAGTAGCAAATCAGATAAAAGAACTGCCACACTATGTGTTTCTGGAGACAAGAACCTCATCTTCCTAGCACCCACAGCAAGGGAAAGAGTGGGAAAAGCCCCAGGGAAATAATTTCTATGACAGTTTATCAGCACTTAGGACCCTCGGAAAAAATCAACACCCAAAACTGCAAAAGTGTTGGAGAGAGTGAGTTTACAGGCTATTGATTTAGTAAGAAAGGGCTGGTCCAGGTTTTTGAACTGTGTGTGCCAAGAATGATTAATGCAGATAAAATGCAATCCCCTGCCATCATCTGTTGGAGATGAGTAGATAAATAATAATTAATTAATAATTAACAGCTCAATTTTCTGCCAGTGACCAAAGTGGTTTTTTTCACCTTGCGTGCTCTTAGTATGTCAACAAACATTCAGAACCACTCACCTGTCTAAATAGTTGACAATGTTGGAATTCCTATTTGTCCTCATGACCTCAACTTCATTAAGAGTTAGTTCCTTGCTGGTTTCTTGAAGACTGATTTTCTTTATGGCCACCTAAAATGACATTGAAAATCATTAACTTGAGAAGTCAGTGGCACCAACATGCAGCGAGTGATTTTAGAATGCCACAGCCCAGCTCTGTCAAACTGCCTTGTGATTAGACATCAGGGTAATTGGGAACTGGCATTACAACAACTATTTCTCCACCTGCTTGGGTGCCAGTTAAGGATATGTGGCCATGGATGTTCTGCCTTGTCAACTTGGTAAAAATGGTCTCTCAGCTATCAGCCACAAAGCTCCAACCACACTCTCTGCAACACACATTCTTCTCAAATGGACTTAGTTTGTCACCACTATTCTCATTCACACATGTTTTGCGAGCAGGAAGTGAATTTGTTCCTGTGAAAATACACCAAGGTAGCTGGAAATCCTGTGGCAGTCCTGTGCAGTTTGATCATTATTTCAGCAGTTACTGCTATTCTGGATTGCACAACAGAGTAAACACATACACTGTGGATAAAATGCCGTCCGAAACAGGCCATTAGTATTACCCCAAGAAATACAATTCCAGCACTGCCAAACTTCATGAATGTTGATTTTGCTACTCTAAAGAAAATTCCTTAACACAGTTTACATTTGCAGTTGTTGTCTGGGTTTAAAAAGAAGCATGGTACGTGCATTGGTACTCCATGGATAAGCACCGGGCTATAGGCAGGGCTTAGGGCTTTTAAGGCCCCTTGCAGACCTCTCTCTTAGCGCAGTTCCCAAGTGCAGCACTGCAGGTGGATAAGCAACTACCAGTAATATTCAGATGTATTTGCTGACAGCCAGAAACAAGAATTCAGGAATCTGAAGCTGTAGTCCCAAAGAGCAGTGAGATTGTCTAAGACAACACCTTGTCTGATTCTTATTACGAGGATCCCTGTAATGGGGTGTCACTGACAATTGACCTAAACAGGGTGATACTGCTTAGGAGAGGCTGTTGCTCCCAATAAACCTCTTCTTGGTCATCTATGTGTGTGTTTCTGTGTGTATCAACCAACTTCTCTAGGACTGAAACATAAAATTGTGTCCCAAGCATGAGCTCTCCTTCATCAGGTCTTGCATTGTGCTTTAGAGATGAAAGACATGGTGAAAGAAAAAAAAAGCTAAATCCTATCTGTGTCTGAACCTGTGATTCAGAGAAATTGGGCCTGGATGACAGCAGTTGCCATCACCTCGTCGGTGCATATTCAGCCATCAAGACCAAGCTGGGGCGTCCTTCTGTGAAAGATACCATTCTTTCTGGTAGCTGAGAAGGGCAAGGTCTGTCCCAAATGCTTTTTGCAGGCTGTCACTAATCTGCACTTCTCTTGCCTTTGCAGCAAAGACCTACCGGTGACCCAAAGCTCCAGCCACCAGAGGGGAAAGCATTCGAGAGCTGCAGAATCTGTGGGGCTTGTTGACACTTACCTGTCCTCCGGTGGCAGTGTCAAGTGCTTTACAAACAGCTCCAAAAGCCCTAGAAGAAAGGAGCAGCAGTTTAGGCCTTGCAGTGAAAGCCAGCCCAGAGAAGAAAGCTCTACTGTAAATGCCTAAAAGCTGCAGGATATACGAGTGGTCTGTAATCAGGTAGATGGTGCATTTTCCTGTCAAGTGCATCGACACTGGGTCTATTCATGAAGCTTTGGGTTTTACTGCCTTGGTTAAATAAGAGAGCTTCTTCTGCTTTCAGTTTCTATTGTGATTATAATCCTGAGCACCAAATATTTCCTTCAGCAAAATACTGGAAAGAAATGTTACTGAGAACTGCTATCAGGTGGCAAGTTGCTCTTTTAGACCATAAAGTTTCTTCTCCTTTCATAAGCATTGCCATATTATACAAAAATGATTACTGCTAAGAAAAAAAGCCAACATATGCCACACACTTGAGGGACAGGAGATCTTCCAGATCCTGCTCCTTATTGCAGGCAAGACACTGGCAGCATCATGATGACTTTGACAATGCCTCATGACCACAGGTTTAAATTCTGACCAGTACTGAGAGATGGGACAATCTGAACACACTTGCCGCTTGCCTGACTTCATGCTTGATAGATGTTGCACCAGCAAAATACCTGGCCCATTGTTTTGTAGAAGAAACTGTGGTTGGACTCACCCACTGCCAATATTTTCCAATTCAATGTATTTCTGCAAAGGATCTCCCACGCTCACCATTCTCCCTGAAAGAAACAATATGTAAGATGCTTATTTTAAAATGGAGATCCTGCCTTCCAGGAGGTCCAAAATGCAGCCCCACTGTCTGGAGTTCTGAGCCCTTTGTGGGCAGCTGGATGACAACAACAACAATAACAACAAGACAGGCAGCTCTGCAGCACAGAGGGTCTGCACAAAGACTGATTTTTATATGGTCCTTTGAAGGGTTACCTTGACAGGAAACTAAGCACATTGAGATACATTCAGAGCAGGCAGAGATCAGAAGAGAACAGGTGCCAAGACAAGTAAGTTTGTCATCTATAAACGCTAAGGAGAGCTGGAACAATACAGCCTTTCTTTTCTAGGCAATAAACATTCTGTGAGGAAAGCTCCAGCCCCTGCAGTCACAGCAGTTGTCAAGGGCAGGGCAGGTGTGACAAAAGGTCAGTAAAGCCCAAGAATGAGCTCTGTCAACTGCTGTGAAGAAGCCACAACCAGACTGAGCCCTGTTACGAGCTGTGGCCCCCATTCAAGACAGAACATTATTGACTTTGAGATCAGACCCAAGGAGGTGCAGATCAATCCACTTTTTGTCTCAACAAGTAATGGTAGTAGACACAGAGTAAGCTGGGCTCTGCTCTGAACCCAACCAGCGATTATCTGAGAACACAGCATTGACAGATATTATGTGCAAGAAGCAGATTGAACTGGTTGTACTGCAGAATCAAAAAGGGCTTGCTGTATTTTCCTACAGCCTGATCTGTACAAGAGTTGGGGCCAGTGATGAGGATTCTAATAGTCCTAACTGTCTGGGAATCAGCCATGGCAGAGTGCCATGTATCCGAGGAATACACAGCAGCTGGGCTGTAGGGATTTGCTCCTGGGAAATGCCTGCAGTGCAGTTTTCACACCATTTAGATGTGTGTCTTTGATACATCCTTATAAGTATAAAAGTAATAAATTAAATAGGGATCATAAAAGTATCTTTTTTTTTTCCTTTGGGGGCATCCTTCCTCTTTATTCGTGCTGTCATCTGATGTTCTTTCAAAGGAGTTCTCACTGACAAAAATGTAGCATTCTTATAAAAACAAGCTGTAGAAGTAACAGTGATAGTAATAACAGTCATAAAACCCACATCAATAAGATACCTGGGGTAGGAGAACTCTCTTGGGATGGAGAACAATGAAAACCCAACTCCATGAAAAAATCCAAATCCAAACCAAACTAAAAAAAACCCAGCCAGCAAACCAACCAAAAAAACCCCACAAAACCCAAATTGAATCCATTTCTGTGAATTTAGGAAGCCAAATATTCTGATCAGTATGGGCACTAGTGCACAGGATTCCACTAGGTCATTTGCCTGCTTGTCTGGGAACATTTTTCTGCTTTTGCCTTTAGCAGAGAGGGAAGCTCAGCCAACGGCAAACCAGTCCAACCTGCCCTCCAGAGGCAGCAGGAACACCCACAGTGCTCTCACTGACTCAAAGCACAAGAAGAGTTTCTATAGGGAGTCCTAAATGCCCCTGTGACACTAAACCGAGGAGGAACATTTGGCCCAGCTCATGCTGAGACCCGCACACAACACACTGCTCCATCAGACAAGAGGTACACAGGACATACTCAGTATGTTCAGGGACGCCTTCTCTACCACATCTTGCAGAAAAGCTTCCAGCTGGCTTGAGCTGAGCGAATTGCTCGCTGTCAAGCTTTCAGGCTCGGGAGTGGAGGCTTCTTCAGACCATGCTACTGCAGCAGTGGGTTCAATGACAGAGCCTGTGTAGATCTGGGACAAGAGATAAGTTTGTGTCAGAAAGGTGGCTGGCAGAGATTGCCCTGAGATCACATTTCAAAGGATAGCCCTTAGGAAGATGCTGTGGGCCACATCGAGGACTCTTAAACAGGATTTTTTAGATGTCCACTTCTCAAACTGCATTGGTAAAGACAAAAAGCTGGTTCTACATGAGTTAATGGACAGTTTCATATTCCATTTTTGCGGTTTTTCTAAAAGATGACTGCAACACTGACTGCTCCGCTTCCTCCCAAGAATTCTTTTCCCCCGCCAAGTGTTGCAGACACATTTGCAGTTCCTTGTTCTAATGTTCTACCTCCTCATCTTGAGTCTTCTTTTCTTCCACCGTCTTCTGGAAGTGCTCAACTTCCAACACCTCCTGCCTTGGCCTTGGCCGCTCCCATCCCCTGCTCTGATCTTGATGACCTTTGTTGCCAGTCACTTGCTGGGACAATTTGGGTTCTGCCAGATGAGATGTCAGCTCTTCCACCTCAAGTCAAACAGAACCAAACAGTCAGAGACTACAGTTTCTCACTGTCAGCCGTATCATAGACTGTGAGGAAAGTGAAAGCACACGAGATGACCAGATTCCCAAAGGATACAGACAACTTGTTCCATATGTGGGTCGCCATGTTCACCTGAAAAAAAAACCTCAAAAAACAAGGCTAGCAGGAACAGGCCAGCAGAAATCAATTGGGATTCTTGCTGGGCAACAGGCCAAAGGATGAACCCAGCTGTCCAGGGTGACAGCTGAGAATCAGTGGACCAGTAGGTCTCCTTCGGACCAGCTGTAAGAGAGACCACAGCATGAAGGCAGTCAGAGTGACTACCCCCATCAGCTGCTGCTCTGCAATGGAAAGGCAAGAAAGTAGGAGAACACCTGTTTGGTAACTGGAGTGGCTACCACCGTTTCACTCACCAGTTTTCGTAGAGTCTTCTGCTGCTGCTGTAGGAGACTCACATCCTGTTGGATATTTTTCAGTTCCTCCTCGTGCCTTTCCTCCATGGCCTTGATCTCACTCCAAGCTCTCTGCAGTTGCGCTTGCAGCTTTTCCTTGCTGTTCTGTAAGCAGAGGGGAAGAGAAAGTCTCTTTACGGGAGTTCCTGCCACTGTTTCCCTTACCTCGTTTTGCAGATCCTCTCTCTGCTGAAATAGATTCATTTCATCTCGGATGCTTTTTGTTTCATCCTCATGTCTCTCCTCAGTTGCCTTGGTCTTCCTCGAAGCTTCGGGCAGCTGTGCTTGCAGTTTTGCCTTGATGTTCTGTAAACAAAAATGGAGAGAAAGTTACTGGGACCTGCCATCAGGCTCAGGTTTTTCCTCTTTTGGTCTCAAAATCCCATTTCTTCGGCTACTTCTCTCTGCTTCTCCATGCAGCTCTGCTTCCCTTGTAACCCTCCCTTCCTGATGCTGGTCTGGAGATTACAAGGCTCTATGCTTTCAATGCCCATGGTAGTTCTTACTTCCTCAGGCAGGTCCAAGACCTGTGTTTTATGATCCTCTTATTGCCCTTCACTATTACCTAGCTAGTCAGGTTTACCTGCCCATTCTCTCTCTGCTCTTCCTCCTGCTGCTCTAGCTGCTGCTGGGTTTGAAACAGCTCTCCCTGAGTCTGCATCTCTAACAAAGCAATCTTCCCATGATCTTCTAGCAGGACCTGCACAGAAATGAAGAGAAGCAGGTTTAAACTTCCCATACAACATTTGTATGGCAAGACTCAAAGTCTGATGGGCTCATGCATTCCCAAAGCACTGTGCTGCTGCTTTCCTGGGTCCTTATCTGCCCATGGGGAGGCACAGATTCCTAAGTGAGATGGGCAGTACAAACATGGTCCATCTGGAACTGAATCTCCCACAAACTCTTAGGCAGCTAACAGGAGATGTGTGGCATTTCTCAATTGCCCACCCTCACTGAGTCCCATTAACTTATTAGCTTACACATCCTCAGGATGCAAATGAAGGAAAGCAAGTTATAGAATGCATGTATAAGTGAAGTCACCCAACACTACCTACAGCACAGGATTGTTCAAGTCCTTGGAATGGCCCAAAATTCAGGGTGTAAAAGGAGGCTCTGGGGGTGGAAAAGGCTAGAGGAGGAAAACACCTCTGGGGGAGAAAAACTGCCATCTCTGGAGGGGAAAACATCTCTATTTGCTCCGAATCAGTCGATGAACTGTCTTTCTCCACCTCTCCTGAAGGGAAGACTGAATAGAATGAGGGAGCATTTCCCTCTTCAGATCCGTTCAGCTAAGTTCACCTCAGTATTTCAAGCCTTAGGGAGTGGCCATTTGGAGTTATGTTGCAGCCCTTCAGAGACAGACTTTCTCTCTACACTGCAGAGCCATGTAGGATTCTGCTCACCAAACCTGGGTCATGGCAAAGTTAAGCATGTAGTCTAATTGTGCCTGTAGCTACTTCGCCTGTGGAGAGGGGCAGGTCCCTCCACAGCACGGTGACAGCTATGTGTCACAAACAGCAAGTGCTGTCTGGTCAGAAACATGTAACATTGCCTTGCACCAAAGACAGTGCCAGCCAAAGCTGTTGCTTACTGATTCAGGTTGTCCAGGCTGTGGTGCAAGAACAGCTGTAGGGTTGTTGCCATCTTCCTCCTCTTTGGCCTCTTCTCCAGCGACAGAGGGAGCCAGAACAAGTTCTAATGCTGGTTTTGCGCTCTGCAGACATAAAAGAGTTCGAGGGATCAGGAGTAACTCTTCATTTATAACTTATTTATGTCCAGCTCTATACCCTGGTGTATCTGAGCTGTTCATTTAGCTACTTAGATGGTCTGCACAGAGGGGCAGGTCCCTCCAGAGCACAGTGAGCCCTACACACCCTGCAAGGCTGAGAGCTGTTTCTTCAAAACACCGTCTCCTCTGGGGACAGGGGGCCTTCACACAAGGCACAATGCCTCTCACTTTTACTACACAGGTAGCACTTAAAGACAAAATGGTACCTCTTCTCTGATCCCAAGAGAGATTTATGGCCCCTGTCAGAAACCCAGGAAACTGATGCCTGAACATGAGTGTCCAAAGCCCATTCTCCAACTGTCAGGGGCTGGAGTGAGTGGCTGTGTCACTGCAGACTCCAGCTCTCAGGATCTTCAACCACAAATGGAAAGTGCTGTCTGTCTAGAAACTTGCAACTCTGCCTTGCACCAAAGACAGTGCCAACTAAAGCTGTTGCTTACTGATTCAGGTTGTCCAGACTGTGGTGCAACAACAGCTGTAGGGTTG
>NW_020955230.1:870691-895819 GCF_003031625.1 Empidonax traillii | reverse complement strand
AGACTCCAGCTCTCAGGATCTTCAACCACAAATGGAAAGTGCTGTCTGTCTAGAAACTTGCAACTCTGCCTTGCACCAAAGACAGTGCCAACTAAAGCTGTTGCTTACTGATTCAGGTTGTCCAGACTGTGGTGCAACAACAGCTGTAGGGTTGTTGCCATCTTCCTCCTCTTTGGCCTCTTCTCCAGCAACAGAAGGAGCCAGAACAAGTTCCAATGCTGGTTTTGCGCTCTGCAGACATAAAAAAGCTTGAGTGATCAGGAGTAACTCTTCATTTATAACTTATTTATGTCCAGCTCTATACCCTGGTGTATCTGAGCTGTTCATTTAGCTACTTAGATGGTCTGCACAGAGGGGCAGGTCCCTCCAGAGCACAGTGAGCCCTACACACCCTGCAAGGCTGAGAGTTGTTTCTTCAAAACACCGTCTCCTCTGGGGACAGGGGGCCTTCACACAAGGCACAATGCCTCTCACTTTTACTAACTTGTAGCGCCTAAAGACAAGATGGTACATTTTCTCTGATCCCAAGAGAGATTTATGGCCCCTGTCAGAAACCCAGGAAACTGATGCCTGAACATGAACGTCCAAAGCCCATTCTCCAGCTGTCAGGGGCTGGAATGAGTGGCTGTGTCACTGCAGACTCCAGCTCTCAGGATCTTCAACCACAAATGGAAAGTGCTGTCTTGTCCAGAAACTTGCAACTCTGCCTTGCACCAAAGACAGTGCCAGCCAAAGCTGTTGCTTACTGATTCAGGTTGTCCAGGCTGTGGTGCAACAACAGCTGCAGGGCTGTTGTCATGTTCCTCCTCTTTAGCCTCTTCCACAGGAACAGAAGGAAACTGAGGAGGGTCTGGTGTTTGGTTTGTGCTCTGGGGACAGAGAGTAGCCAGAGAGACAGAGAGACCTTTCACTAATAAACTGATTTCTATTCAGCTGTACACTCAGCTGTACTAATGAGAAATCATAAAATTTGATAGAAATTGGATTCTAAGTCGTTAAAACTAAATTAAAATGGGCTAATTAGATAGTACTGCACATTGTTCTGATTAGATATTCCACCCTGGCTAGAATCAGGAAGCAACCTTCTGTCTTCAAAACTGGGCTTTTTTCTTTTAAAAACCCATAAATAGAAAAGAAAAAGCAGCCAGCTGCTGCTGCTGCAGACACTGCAGTGGACTTTCTTTCAGCCTGCTCAACTGGCACTCTGCACTCTACTTTTACAGGCCAAGCTCATAGTTTGCACCATAATTCTTTTAAATGCGAGGAACATTAAAGGCTCTTTTCTCACTCACCAAAGGATTGGCTTGTCTCCATCTGTGGGTGAGGTGACCTGCAATGGGCAAGAGAAAATGAACCAGATGTTAGAAAACTGCCTGTGGTGGGGAATGCCATGGAACAAGTCAGATCAAAAGGAGAGCATTTTCCTTTCACAACATCCCTCCAGGAGCAAAAGTTCTTTCACATAGCAACCAAGAGAACAGGACAGTGTATTAGGCTGTGTCTAGTTTTCCCTGTTTGGTCAGGTAATCAATAGAAACTCTGTCAAGAAAATACACATTTTTCTTTAGCAGTTAATGCTTCTGCTCTACCCAGCAGCTAAAGCAGCTCTTTTTTCCTCTCTTTCCTCTTACCTTTTTCCTACAAAAAAAAAAAAAAAAAAAAAAAAAAAAAAAAAAAAAAAAAAAAAAAAAAAAAAAAAAAAAAAAAAAAAAAAAAAAAAAAAAAAAAAAAAAAAAAAAAAAAAAAAAAAAAAAAAAAAAAAAAAAAAAAAAAAAAAAAAAATTTCCCTCAAATCCACCTTAGCTGTGACAGTTCTACTCTGAAATAGCACAGGAACAGGTCCTGAGTTCAGGAGCATGCACAAACTTGTTTGGAGTTTGCACTTCATCACCAAGGGTATCACTATTTTAGCACACTGTAAAGTGGCAAGTTAGAGAGTCAAATCCTTTAATGATGGAACTTAGAAAAAAAGAAGTTTTCCCACAATTCTGGAGAGAACAGTACAATTTTTAGAAAGACTTTGGGAAGCTGTGTCAGTCTGCATTTTGCAAGGTGTTGATCAAACCATCAAACTGAGGAAGTGACGGACTCCACTGCCACACACTATCCCGTGGAAGGAACAGAACCCCTGCCGATTACATTTCAAATGCCATCCACACCCTGCTGTCTTGAGATACTCCCTTTTTCAGCTGAAGATGTTGACAGGAACTTTACCAAACTAGTGACATCTTGGTGGTGTTTTTGTTTTGCAGTCAATTCAGTCACTTAAGGAAAAGCATAAAGAACACAGCAATACAAAAGCCAGACTATGCTACACCCAGGAAAAACCTCTACTTACGTGCCAGATGGGTCAAATAATAGCCAGAATAACCCATAGAATAAACAGTGCAAACTGCAGCAGCTATTTCATCAGCCATTTTAGCAGTGCTGTGCAAGTGCTGTGCTCCAAGAAGAGAGTAAATGACACGCCTGTTCACTGAGAACACCTTGAGCAGGAGGATACTCCTGCAACGTGCAAGCAAAGAGTTGGTCTGATCACTTGCGCCTTCTGTGCACCAGGCACCACTGACACTATGAAGACATGGTAACAATCCCTTGACATCACAATAGCAGGCTCTCTAGGTTGCTTTGTGAATTTATGCAGAGCAACAGGATGACAGCAAACACAAAAATAGCCCGGAGAGTTCTTCTGTCACAAAGCAGCACAAACCCCCCTTGTATTCCAAAACCTGCTGCTCAGAGGTTTCAAGACTAACTGAAACAATGCACCAAGCACTTGTACCCTGTACCCCAAGCTGAACACTGAGAAGGAACCAGGATGTGATCAAACTAAAGGAAACATGACCTTTGGTCACTGATGCTTCTGACTAAAAATGAGAATGCTTGTTCCAGTAACCAACTTGCTGCACACACATCAACCTGTTGCTGCCTCGCTATGGCATCTCAAAGAAGCATCTGGGGCCTGTGAGTCACCTCCAGGAGCTTGCCTGGGCTCATCTGTGAGCTGCAGAGATGAGACTACAATGGTCAGAAGGAAAGGAAACAAGAAATTTGAAACAGAATGTGGGATAATTTGGAAGGTGGTGGTAGGAGGAAACTAGTGGACCAAAATGGGTAAGTTCCATGAAGGATGGGAGCTATGAGGCAGAGGCCGAAGAGATCAGGTGATGGGCAGGCCCCAGAGAAACAGGAAAGCAAAATTTGGTAGCATCCTTCCCCCTCCTCTCTCTTTGAAACTAGTTTTCTTCTCCTTCCTGAGGCTAACAGCAGGTGGCTGGAAAAATCACCTGTGATTTCCTTTCTCAAATAAAAATAAAAATAATAGAGAACTGGGCTTTTGCCAAGCGTCTAGTTTTGAAGCCATGTTAGCACTTTTGTATAGCTCTACACAAGTTCTTTCCAAGCTTTGGGAGTTTCCTAGCCCCAGGACCACCACTGGTCAGTTCATGAACCTACAAAATGCAGTGGAGAGAGCAGCTGGTCAAACTCAGACTGCGACTTCTGGGAGGTTGGGTATTGTCCCAGTGCAAATGCTCAGTGTATGTCAGGCTGAAAGTTGGGACAATCCATAAGAAATGCCTAATGAGATGCATTTGATATGCAGTTTCTTTGGATCTACAACCACCACTTTTCCCACTTACTAATGTCATAACCTTGGGTCTTAAAAATTTCAGTGGGTGACCAAATTTTCTTCTAGGTCAGGGATCAGGAAATGGTTGCAAACACACACGCCTTAGAAAAAACACTCCCAAAGCCCAGCTAACCACATATCACTCTCCACTGAGAAAATGCAACTGTTTCTTCAAACTAAAAGAACAGAAAACTTGAGCAGCCTACTTACACAGAACAGTTTCCAACCCATTTTATTCCCTGCTTTCTAAGTTGTACTTCTTAGCATATGTGATTGCTCCAAGGCACAGTGAAACAGAGACAGAACATCTGTTTGGGAGGAAAAGCATGGCTTGGTGCTCCAGCCGGAAAGCTAGAACTCAGGAGCCCATGCAACAATGCTTTGAGATGGAATGAACCAGGGAATGCAGCGGGGTGTGACTGCTGGGGGTCAGCAAATGGCCCAATGAATTTCACAGAACCAGCACTACTGGCACGAGAACTGTAATGATTTCAAATATCCCTCATATATTTGCACATTTATTGGATAGTCCCAGAGCACCTCCATGTGTATGTCTGTACCTCTGCCTTTACTACTTTTTGGAAGGAGCCAAACTGCCAGGCTTTGCCTACGAGCAGAAGCTGATCCAGCCTGGGAATGTGGTTCTCTGTGCTCATGTACAGAGACTTACAGCTTTTCAGGTGAAGCCAAGGAAGAGTGGGTTGAAAGGGTCTGGTGCTGCTGCTGCTCTGCCAGAGAGCCATGGCTGGGCAGGGGATGGAACCCCCTGTGCTGCGGGCTCTTTCTCCTACCAGAGCTGTATGGCACTTTTTAACAAGGAATGACAACTTGTGGGAACACAAAGGGGTTTTGTGGGGCAGCATTTATGTCTGCACTCAAGCCACCTTCAGCAGAGAGCTCCGGTTCCTGAGTGGCGTAAGGCGTGGGGCATTTGGCTGGACTGCACGGGCACAGCAGTCCTAAACAGCACTTTTGCTCACTCCTCAGTCACCGAAAAATTCAGGAAAATAAAACTCTCTCACACTGTAATTAGATTGTAGTTCTAATTGTAATTAGAAAGCAGGCATTACTTTATTTTGGCATTAGGTATGGGGGATCACTCCTCCCAACACATGTACACCCAGGCATCTAAAACACTAGTTTATACCTATGTCACTTATACATATTCACTGTATTTCCTGAAATTCATGCATATATGCTGAGCATTCTCACAAATTGTTTTATATATTTAAATTACTTTTCAGAACTTAGTTACATTAGAGTAGAGGTCTCTTGAGAGTCTCTGGTGGTCATTTAGGGAACATCCCATCCCTCAAATTATCCTTTCATGGTCACAAGGCTCCTAAAAACAGTTTCTTCTCCTTGAATGCATTCCAGCCATGTGTTCTGGCCAAGATGTACTTTCTTATCAGGCACACAGTCTCAAGGCTGAGACACCCACTTGCACACATTATTCACTGATCTGGGTGAATATAGGTGTATGTCATTCTGAAAGCTGTGGCACCTCTGGAAATCTATGCCACATTTCCCAGTGGCAATGTTTTCTCTTCCAGGACTTCAGCCAGCATCCCATCATGGTCTTGTGGCAGTTGTGCTTTGGATTAGGGCACTCAGATCCAGAAGATCTCCAGGATGAGGGTTCTCACAACCTCTCTGGGCACCCCACTCCAGTGCTTCATGATCTCACAGGGGTTTTGATTCCTAAACCTCTGTAGTTTCAGGAGATACTGCTGTCTCACTCTCTCACCAGGAAGTGCTGAGAAGCTCCTGTTGCCATCCCCTTGATGCCTTCCCCAGAGGCATCAGTGTGTGCTCTGAGGTGCCCTGATATTTTCTGTGCTCCATACTAAACCAGCCCCAGCCCTCAAATCCCTGCTTTTTTCTCCTGAGCTCCTCTGGTTTTTCAACCAGTCTCCAGCATCTGAAAGAGGATGCAGTGCCTGGATGAGGTCTAATGGATGGTGAGCAGAGAGTATCACCCCTGAGCCTTCTGTCTGGGGGAGAAAGAGCAAAACAAGTGACTCCCAGTGCGAGGAATCAGGGGAGCCCAAAGGGTCAGCCAGCAGTACTGGGGCAAGGGGAGAGCCTGGGGGACTGCCAGGGAGGTGCAAGGTGTTATACACTGAACCTTCTTGCCCCATGTGCCTGGAAACATCTCCCCCTGTCGTAGTATATGAGGATGGCCATGTAAATAAAACTGGGCACTTGATGATGATGGCCTAAATTCAGCTTTATTCTCTTCATTCAGAATATTACATGGTCTTCACACAGCTGCACACATACACTGTCTCCTAGAATCTTACATACTAACATATTCTTAGCTCTACTATCTATATTTACCACTAGCCTTCACATATGATTGGATGTTCACCTCTTATTTACATTCTTTCTCCCATGGTCAGGACTGGCAACTTTTACCAAGATCTCTATGGGCCCTGCTTTTCTTTCAGGGGAAAGGCCTTAGGGTGTCTAGATCAAAATCCTCTTCCTCTACATCCCTCAAAAGGGGCACGGCAGACTCACCACCTACCCCAACATCCCCCAGTTAAAGGCCACCTTATGGAGCCCTGGCAACACATGGATGAGGCCTCAGTGACTGTTATGAAACACAGGAGAAGAGATGGGGGAGGGGGCAGTGTTTTGTGGTAACCTCATATGTGTGGTGGGACCACAGTACTGCCAGGGTGAGCACAGCAGGCCAGGATGGCCCACTATGATATCATCTATGATATCGGCTGTGACATTTCCAAGCAATGGATTGTGACTCAGCATCCCATGCTGCTTATAACCATGCACTGAGCCTCACCCAGCCAGCTCATCCTGGGACCCCAGCTGAGCAAGTTTGTGAGGTTTGGAGTGGTGAGCGATGCCTTTGGTGCTGGCACTGTACTCAGGGAATTGCTCCTTCCAGCTCTCAGTACCGAACGCAACACAGATTTTTCCCTGGCCCTGGCCAGGCAGGCAGGGCACCCAGAAGGCAGGTTCACAGCCACAGAGCTGAGCTGGGTGGGTAAAGCTCACCCTGGGGCTCTGGGAGGGTTTCTTACTTGAGGAACCTGGGCATTTCTTCCACCACTCCTTGGGTCAGCTGTGGCAGTGGCAGTGAGAGAGCTAGACATCCTCAGCTTCACTCAGCCCAGTGCAGTGAGTGAAGAGCATGGCCACAGAGCTGGAAAATCGCTGCCCCATCTGCCTGGAAAGCTGTGAGGAGCCCAGCTACATGCTGCCGTGCCTCCACCAGTTCTGCTACCCCTGCATACAGCGGTGGGCTGAGAGAAAGCCCCAGTGCCCCCTCTGCAAGAGGAGGATCCTCTCCATCATGCACTCGGTGCGGGCAGATGACGACTTTGAAGAACTTGTCCTCCCACCACCTGCAGCACCATCAGTTGTTGGCCACCAGGCAGGAGGTGCTCCTGGATATCCAGCTGCTCAGAGACCTGCAGCACCAGCACAACAGCCTGTAGAGAACCAGCTGCCCAGGGCTCTTCCAGGTGGCCTCGAACCACGCACCTGGGCAGTTGTTTTCAGGGATCACCCATCTCTCCTCCAGTCGTTGCAGCCCTGGGTGCATCAGGAGCTGCAGCTGATCTTTGGGGATGAGCATGCACAGGCATCCATATTGGAGGACATTGTTATGTCCATTCTGGGCCTCTTTGGGCTGAATAGAGAATTCCTGGTCCAGCTGCTGGAGCCCTTCCTCCAAACCCATGAAGGCACATTTGTGCAGCAGCTTATCGATGTTGCTGTGCAACAGTGCAGTAGGGAAGCCCAATGTCTGCTGGGCCTGGCGGACGACCGCACTGCTCAGGAGCAGGAGGGCAGCCCAAGAGCTGCCCCCAGCCCCTCTAGCTCTCAAGGAGGGTCTCCCACACATGGCCAAGGCCCCTCCGGCAGCCCTGCTAGAGCTGATGAAGAGGAGCACCCCCGCCCCAGCACCTCAACTGCTGCTCATTGTAGGGGTCCCCACAGCACCCCCAGTGCCTCTATTCCTAGCAATGCGGAGCAGGAAGAGCTGCATGAGGATTTGGGGGGGGCTGTGGCAGATGACTCTACTCCCAGCTGGGACAGAGACCACTCACCTGAGGGACCACGGCGAGCCCTGAAGAGGAAGGCTGGCAGCTCCCAGGAATCTTCCCAGCCCAACAAGATACAATGTCGCCGACAGATCTAGAAGAACACCTCAGGCAACGCTGAAATCACGGCCAGGCCAGCAGCTGGGTTACGAGCTGGCCCACAAGACAATCAGAAGTCTCTCAGTAGTCTATAGCTACCAAAAAAATTAAATGCATGAAAGCTGCAAAGAGTCTTGGTGTTACTAACAGTCCCATTGGCATTGCAGTCCCCACCCATTCTTTCTCCCTGTTTTCCTGGGACTAGCACCTGTTTCCTCACATCTGTTGGCCCCAGTGGGGTCAGTGTGGTGGGAGAAGGGGTGTGGTGATGCAGCCCCTGGCTGATTGGGGTGGGATGTTAATGCTGACAGGTCCTGCTACTTGTAGGAGGTACTATTTTGCCGTACCCCAAAGCATGTGCTGCCCAGCTCCAGGCCTGCATCTCTGCAGATGGTCCCAGGACAGGTGTTTCCAGCTGGGAGTCTCCAGGGCCAGCCTGTGCCCCACTGCTCATCACCCAAGGTCTGGCCTCTTCCTCACTGCCTCCTCTGCCCCGTGTCCCAGGGCTCTCATCTCCTACCAGCCTGTACTGCCTGGTGCAGCCTCACTACAGTGGAGCCCAAATCCCTCCTTCTGCCCTGAATCACGACTTGGTGCTGTTCTCTGCATCACCCCACGGTTGTGCCCTGCAAAGGCATGAAAGAATTTCTACAAGGGGAAGCACGAAGTCCTGCTCATGAAAAGGGACAATCTCAGGCATCAGTTCATGAAGTGGCTGCCCAGCTTGGGAGCAGCTTTGTAGAAGAAGTCCTAGAGGTCCCCATGGGCACTGAGTTGATCATAAGCCAAGATGTGCCCTTGCTGGGAATGCTGTCCGGGACTGCTTCAGGAGGAGTTTTGCCAACTGGTTGAGGAAGTTGATCATTCCTCTCTGTTTGTTTGGTGATGCCACACCTTGAACATTGCGTCTAGTTCTGGGCTCCACAGTACAAATGAGAGATGCACATTCTGAAGAGAGTCCAGCAAAGGGCTATGAAGATGAAGAAGAGGCTTCTTCATCTCTCCCCTGAGGAAAGGCTTAGTAAGGTGGGACTGTTTAGCCTGGAGACAAGAGGGCTCAGAGGGGATCTGATCAATGTATAAAAAGGCATGAAGAGAGAATACAAAGAAGCTGGAGCCAGGATCTTTCAGGTGGTGCCTATTGACATGAGTTTCTAATAAAGGAATTACACTATGTTCACTTATGTACACCTGAGAAAAACCTTCCTTGAATTTCAGTACTGGTCAATGATGTTTAAGCTGTCTTTTTGTAGCCTTTCCCTGGTGGTTGCCAAGCTGCAGTACGTCCCTCAGAGCCCAGATGCCTTTGCACCCCTGGCCCTGGGGCCAGGCCAGAGACACCCTGGCATAAGCCCCAGGATGCAGCACCTTGGCCCACACTGGCACGGTGTCGTGGGTTTACTGACTAGCTCCCCCTGGGGCTGAAAATAGTTTTTTCCAGGTGGATTTCCAGAGCAAAGCCAATAAAAAGTTTTAGTAACACCTCTGCCAATTACACATTTAAGAAAATGGAAGAGAAGGTTGTTGCACAGATGAAATTAGGAGCCATGTAGGAAGAGAGACAGGCCCCAAATGGGGCCAGGCCTCCCTCCTCCCACGGCCCTGGCCCAGGAACAGGTGTGGCACTGAAGGCCCCCTGACTGAGACATGTAACAGTGTGGAGGAAAAAACTCTAAAGGAAGACTGCCTGAACAAAAAATACTGCAGAAGGAATTCCAGGAAGATATAACAGAGCCTCCAAGGTCAAAGCCGGCAGCTGGAGGAGAGAGAAGAGAAACTCGAAGGGAGTGGCTGCTTCTCCCCTCTCTCTCTTTCTCCCTTCAGTGAGGAAGAGACTGAAAACTAAAACCCCTTGCCACCTGTGGAAGATTGTTGGGGAGCAGAAAACCCCCCTCTGCAGCTCATGAAAGAGCCCATGCCGAAGCAGAGTGCATGTCTGGGCCACAGTGACCATGAAATAATAGAGTTTGCAATACTCAGGGATACAAGGAAGGCCACCAATAAAACCTCCACACTGCACTTCCGGAGGGCAGATTTTGGCCTGTTCAGAAGACTGGTCCAGAGCATACCCTGGGAAAAAACCCTTGAAAACAATGGAGTACAGGAGGAAGAAGGAAGTCTGGAGTGCACAGGAACAGGCTGTACCAGTGTGCCCAAAGGCAAGTTGGCGAGGTAGACGACCAGCTTGGTTGAACAGGGAGATTCTGAAGGAAATCAGGGATAAAAAGAGAGCTTACAGACTATGGAAAATAGGGCTGGCTACTCAGGATGAGTTTAGGAGTATAACTAGGTCATGCAGAAAGAAAATTAGAGAGACAAAAGCGCAATTTGAAGTCAATTTGGCTACTTCTGTTAGGGATAACAAAAAGCGCTTCTATGAATACATTAATAACAAAAGGAGAGGCAAGGAAAAGCTCCATTCCTTGTTGGACTTGGAGGGGAACATAGTTAACAGGGATGAGGAGAAGGCTGAGGTACTTAACACCTACTTTGCCTCAGTATTCACCAGTAGAACAGATGGCTCTCGGGACAACTGGCCTCTGGAGCTGGCAGACAGGGACAGGAAGCCAAACAGCCCCCCTGTATTCCAGGAGGAAATAATCAGTGACTTACTGAGCCACCTGGATCCACACAAGTCCATGGGACTAGATGAGATTCATCCTAGGGTGATGAGGGAGCTGGCAGAAGAGCTCACCAAGCCGCTCTCCATCATTTACCAACAGTCCTGGCTCACTGGGGAGGTCCCAGACGATTGGAAGTTGGCAAATGTCACGCCGATCCACAAAATGGGCTGCAAGGAGGACCTGGGAAACTACAGGCCTGTCAACCTGACATGAGTGCCTGGCAAGGTTATGGAGCAGATCATCCTGTGTGCAATCACACAGCACCTACAGGATGGACAAGGGATCAGACCCAGAGGGGGGAGAGTTCAAGTGGCTGCTAGAGCTGGAACAGGATCGGAGTGGGAGGGAGCTCTGTGTGGGTTTTGTTCTTGGCCTGGCTGTCAGCTGTGGATTCTGCTTGGATTTTCATTGAAGAGGAACTGTTCTGGGAGGTTTTCCCTTTCCCCTGTTCCCATTTGTTTCTTTCTTAGCAGTGGTTCTTGTGCACATGAAAGGGAGAGGGAAGGGTTGTGCCACATGATTCAGCCAGCAGGACAGAGTGAGGTCCCATTGGGGAGGACTTTTTTTTGTTGTTTCTCTCCCTCCTCTCTCTCCCCTTTCCCAGTGTGTGGGGGGAGGGAAGCCCATATTCGGTTTCTCCAGCACACTCTGAGGGGTGTTCCCCCACATGGCAACAAGCAGTGATCCCACAATGCTCCCACAATGCTCCCTGCCGACCAGCACAGAACACTGCGGGCTCTGCATTTCCAACCATCCAACAGCGCCCCCTGGTGACTGGCATAGGACACTACCAGCTCTGCATCTCTGGTGATCCAACAGTGCCCCCTGTTAACTGTGGTTAGAATTGCACTCAAGGGCACAAACTGAACCGTTTACCTTTTTTTAATTTGTTTATTGGTTAGGTTTGAAGGGGATTATTTATGGGTATAGGAGTGTTGTTTGGTTGTTCTACTTGTTTTCTTTTGTTGTTTCTGCCAATACACATATATCTTTTAATAAAGGGTTGTTATTTTTCCTTTTTCCACATTTTTTCCCCTCTCAATTGGAGCCCCCTGATTTCGGATTTACAATTGCTTAGAGGGTCGAGTTTGGGTCTTCCTCATAACTCATCCTCAGCAAAACACCTGTGTCTCATTCAAACTGAGACAATAAAAGAGAGAAAAAGAGAAACAGTTCCAGCTGCAAGAAACCGTAGCTGTCACCCTAAAGATATTGGAAGAACTTTTGAGTGCTGCAAAACTATTTAAAAAATCTGTAGCTCCAGAAATGGAAAAGAGACTGCTTCGCCTCCTGAACTGATACAAGAAGGGAGGGCTATTTTTGTAAATACATAGCATTTCTGCCTAATTATAATTGTTGCACATATAGTTCTTTAGTTTTTATCTTACTAGCAATAAGCCCTAATGTATTCTCCCTAATCAGATCTCTTTTGTCTGCATAAACCTTCTCTCAATTTATAGCAATTGTGTGGGGGTAAGAGAAAATTAGCCCAGAGCAAACCCACGACATTTTTGGCCATCCATCAAAACCCTGGAGAAGGAGTTGAGCTGCTGCCATGTCATGAGTGTCCCTCTGCTTTGGTCTCTGTCCATATGTACTGCTCCCTCACCCAAGCAACAAACGCATCACTGCTCACTTTCTCCCACTCCTCCTTTCTTGCCCAGTGAAGGACATTCAACACCAGGAATCTGGAGAGGCTGGTTGATGACCTAGCAAAGGTGAGAATGGTTGCCTTTCACCCGTCTCTGGCTCTACTGGCATGCCAGGGATGTGTGGCTAGTGGAGTGAACTTGTGCAGGAGGGATCCATGGTGCCATTTGCTGGGCAGAGGGATTGGGGGATCTACTAGGATTCTCGCTGGTGACACTGGGAGGAATGATGTTGCACAGAGCAGAGGCTCCAAGCTCTGCCACAGTCAGAGTGTTGGTGCTGGGTGGCAACTTTCTGCTGCAGGGTTGCTCTGCAAGCACAGCCTGGTTCCTGCAGGCTGACCCCAAGCAAGGATGCTTCACCTGGCAATGGAGGATGACTTTGCTGCTTCACCAGGTGAGTTTTGGAAAGAAAGGCTGAGCTGTTCTCACTTTTGCCAAGTTTGCAGCCAGGGCTTCCTTCACCTGCCATGCTCCCTGCTGGATGGCCTCTATTAGTGATTGACCAGAAGGACTGTTTCTTCACTATCTTTCTGTATCTGGATGATGCCCCTCACTTCGCCTTCTTCTTCCCTACTTTAAATCACACTGAGCCTATGCAGAGATATCACTGGGTTGTATTACCACAACATATGTGCAACAGTCCAACCATTTGCCAAACAGTGGTAGCTAACGCAGTACACCCTGTTTAGAAGCTTTACCCATCAGCGGTCATGTATCGCTATATGGAAAATATATTAGTGGCTGCCACCCAAGAGATTGAGATAAAATAGATAATGACTGCTCTAACAAATGCTGTTCGAGAAGCAGGGCTGCAGATTGCTCCAGAAAAGATCCAGTGCACTCAACCCTGGGCCTACCTTGGATGGAAGATCACACAGCAGGAGACTATGCTACAGCCATT
Source organism: Empidonax traillii (assembly GCF_003031625.1). Classification (NCBI taxonomy): domain Eukaryota; kingdom Metazoa; phylum Chordata; class Aves; order Passeriformes; family Tyrannidae; genus Empidonax; species Empidonax traillii. Next base: position 882,839 of record NW_020955230.1, on the reverse strand, counting down.
GACTCTTAAGGTAACCGACACTGTGACACTAAATGATTTACAGTGACTATTAGGAACAATTAGCTGGCTTCAGCCTATTCTAGGCATTACGAGAGAATGAATTAAGTTATTTCAAGGTTTACTTAAAAAAAGGAGTTTCCAAAAAAGATATTGACAGGTAGCCAATAAAAGCCTTATGGAGGTTAGCCCAACAGCACCAAATTAGAAGAGCTACAAAACAAGAAAAGACATATCCTTGGGTTGAGATGCAGGAGACAGTCAATCGGTTTCTTAATGCAGATCCAGTGTTTTCAGGGTTTGAGCCAGCAAAGGCTAATGTTCCTCTGTGTGAGGGGCACCATAAACTTGAATAGGGGTGTGACCAAGCCCCAGTGCAGTCCCCTTCTGTTTGCCCTGTTCGTAAGAATCAATGACCTTTTATCACTTGTACAATACATTGGTTCACAAAGAACAAACAGACTGTACAAGCATTAATTGATTCTGGGGTGAAGGTCACTATTACTCAAGGCAATCCTGACAAACGTAAGGGGGACCCAGCACCTGTATGGGGCCTTGGAGAACAGGTAGTTCACAGGCATATGCTCACAATAACACTACAAATAGCAGGCAATCCACCAAAACCTTGCATAGTAATGGTAGCAAAAATATTTGAATATATAATAGGGATTGATGTTATTAGAGGAATGAACTTATGGATTGACAACACCCCGTGGTCATTTGGGTCCATGCAGCGGCTCATTCAAGCCGTACAAGTAGGGGAGATACAGGAAGAGGCAAACATTCCTATTTGTACACAAATTGTCAACTTTAAACAGTATAAGATTCCAGGAACAACAGTCCAGGAACTACTCAAGGAACAAGTGGTCAGGTACACTCATTCTCCATTTAACTCCCCCATATGGCCTGTAAAAAAATCAGATGGGTCATGGTGAATGACCGTGGATTATTGGGGTGCTAAAGTCACTCCACCAATTATAGCTGCTGTACCTGCTGTTACAGATTTAGTTTATGAGATCCAAAAACACCCAGGTGATTGGTATGCAGTAATAGATGTAGCTAATGCCTTTTTTACCATTCCCATACCACAGACAGCACAGGATCAATTTGCCTTTGCCTGGATGGGTATTCAATATACCTTCACGTGGCTCCTGCAAAAGTATCAGCACAGTCCAACCTATTGTCACCAGGCAATACAATGAACCCTGAAGCAGCTTCCAAATCTGAACCCCTCAGTCCAGATGACATACTAACTCATGGCACTACAGAACAAGAGACAGGTGATACTCTCAAGAAAGCAGTAGACATACTGAAAAAAGATGGGTGGGCTGTCAACCTTAAAAAGATACAGGGGCCAGCTATGAGTGTAAAGTATCTAGGGATAACCTGGCATGCTGGAAAACAGAAGTCCCAGAACAGACAAGGAAGGCTGTGAGTGCTAGCCAGGATGAGGGAAAAATGTTTCAACATTGGAGACGAAGACTGCAAGAAAACTTGGATGAGATCCTAGCAGAAAAAAGCACCCTGTAATACAGATTTAGTGGACTTGGATAATTGACTTAGGATTTTTAACATTTATTGTTAATGCATGCTTACTATGTTGTATCCATATATTCATAGGTGTTTCCCTCATGTTCTCCCTCATGTTATATCCCTAGTTTCTGATTGTTAACAACTGCTGCAGTGCAGATTTACCATATAAGACTTTACCTCTCCCTTCATTACCTTATATGTTTATAGCCCTTCCCATATTTTTCCTATTAAAGATAGCTCCCTCCTTTTCCTTTTATGAAATATAAACATCCTCAGTTTAAGAATGTTATGCTCTCCCCTATGTAAAGGGGGAAACCATTTTCATAAAGGACTTACCCTGACAAACCCTGAGTGAGTTGTCACTTTCCTTTGAGCTGTGACAAATGGCACCCAAGTGAAGGAAGACAAGGCTTTAGAAGGGTTAATCGAAGCATCTTACTGCAAAAACACACTCTTCTCTCCCCCCCTTTTTCTACCTTGCTCTAAGGAGATTTTGTTCTGTACAAATTCTGTAGACATAGCCCAGGGGTACATTGTACAAAGAGCCCAGAGGTAACAAATTATAGCCAAATAGGCTAAGGTAGACATTTGAATAGGTGAAATAGGCCTGAAGCCAAGGTTTTCTTCAAGCCTGGATGATCAGAACACTAGACAATAGAAAGTACGAAAGGTCTCCAGGGTTACGCGATGAAGAAGAATAGATTTGAGACCTTTGATGAAGTAAAGGCAGGATCTACCACCATAACATTCCTCAAATAGAGACCACGCCTCAAACTCCGCCCTGACTCCACCTGCCATGAATATTGTAATCTAATGATGCAATAATATGAATATACATGTGATTATGTTATAATCATGAATAGAAACTGTATAAATTGCTTGTTTTCACTTGACCACTTCGGAGCCTGTTTTCCCAGCAATAGCTGGCAGGCTGCCCAGTCGCTCAATAAATACCTTGATGTTTATAAGGCATAAAATTCTGCCTTTAAGCAGTTTTCTTTTATCTGCCTTTTTTTGGCATCAATTTCTAATCATGATGTACAATGTACCTGTGGGCTATGTCTACAGAATTTGTACAGAACAAAATCTCCTTAGAGCAAGGTAGAAAAAGGGGGGGAGAGAAGAGTGTGTTTTTGCAGCAAGATGGTTCTATTAACCCTTCTAAAGCCTTGTCTTCCTTCACAAGTGCAGGGCAAGGTTGTAGGTCCTTCATATTGAAGGAACTCCCCTGCTTTCATGGGCATGGACATTGCTAGAGGTAGTGCGCTCTGACAGCTCCCCCAGCTGGACAGAGGATATGGGCTTTCAGGCTCGCAGATCCACGCATCAAAGAAGGGAGCTTGCCTATCCTGGAGTGAGAAAGAAGTATACTGCCCATTTAAATCAGTCATAGAACAATATGGCCACACATATGATAAACATTTCTTGAAATCATTGACAAAGTGGCATGATAAAAGAAAGATTTTGTCCCTGAGATGTGGGACAAAGTTGGAACAATATTATGGAAACTAAAAGAAAGAGGGGACAAAGATGCAGCAGATTCTTTAGTTGCTTGGAGATTGGTCTGGCTGAGAGTGGTGGTCACATTCTGGTTGAGAGTGGTGTTCTCAGTCCTGTCGAGGTTCTGGTTCTCCTCTGAATCCCATGAGACCAGAAGTCTCAAGACCCCAAGATTATATACACTCAGGTTTGGGCAGGAATGCCGCAGGGTGAGAAGTTCTACAGTGGGTGATTGATTACTGACATTCCTCCCCACACCTTTTTGCCTCCAGAATGTTTTTCACAGAAAGAGCACTGGAAGTGCCACTCTTGGAAAATGTACAGTAAGGAAAAAGAAAGCTTTTGAGCAATCTGAGTCTCATGGGCTCATGGAATAGGGCCCTCTTTTTAAGAGGCACGATCCACTGCAGCTTTGGGTGCAGGGGCTCTCCTGAGCCAGGGGACCACAGCCAGCACACAAGGACACCAGGGACATTCATGCCCTCACATGAGCTTGCTGTGCTTTATTGGCAGAGCCAGGACTGCATTATGGCCAATGCTCTCAGCTCAGCGGTAGCGGCGTCTGCGCCTCCTGCCACGGGAGTGACGCCGGCGATATCGGCGGGATCCAGCCCGACGTCTCTTCCGCACACCACGGCGACGGGAGCGGCGCCGGCTGCGGCTGCGGCTGCGGCTCCTGCGAGATCTCCGGTAGTGGCAGGGCATGGTGGTTGTGACTGAGGGCTGGGGCCAGCTGCCTGGCTTTTATAGGGCTGATGGGCAGGAGCCCTTTGTGACACCAGCACTTTCCAGAGCCAGCATAACCAGCAAGATCACAACAGCTGCATGGCCATGCCTGGTCAAACCTCTTGTGTCTCCTGTGCCCAGGTGGTGTCTGGTGCACTCACTAGAACATGGGCATAGTGATGCAAGTGTCATTGAAACTGGAAATAAAACTCCTTAACATCAATATAGTATGAAGAAGCAGCATTAATTTGTTGCAGCACTGGATGCCTGGCGGGGTGATTCCTCCTAACATTCATGCTTGGTCTTTCTTGTAACTCATCCTCCTTAGCAAAACACTTCAGTCTCATTAAACTGAGACAATTAGCATGACTCGTTATTATATAAATATTAACATCTCAGGGACCAGCACAGTATGGAGAGCAGCCATCAATGATTTCTTCAAAATGCCCCCAGATGGAGGTCTTGAAGTTTTCACCAGGTTACAGTGTGCAACAAGTGGTAAAGCAGAGTCTGCACAAAGACAAGAAAGTAGGAGGAAAAATGTCTGTCTGAGGGCCTTGGAGAGTTCATTCTTTTAGTGGACTGGTCATATATTGCCCTTCTCCTCTGAGCTCTCTGTTTTGCCTTCACAATTCTGCTCATCCTTTCAGAGAGGTTTTTGTTTTTTTGCTCCTCCACTTGGTTGTTTGTTTGGATTTCCATTTGGTTTTTTGGTGTGGGTGGGTGCTGTGTGGTGTAGATAATAATTTTATCTGTATTTTCAGATATCAAGTGAATTGAAATCTGAGAAGAGAGCAGTGTACTTCACCTCCCAAGTGGTACTCTCCCCACCATTTCCCCTTTAATAAACTCCCAGACACATCCCCACAGCAGGGAGGTGTGAAATGTTCTCCCCCACAAACAGCAAAAGCAGACAGAACTCCACCTGTCAGGCACACAGCTGGGAACATTGGTGAAACAAGCTGAAGGTTTACAGTGGAAAAACAAACACCTCCCATGATGGCAGAAACAAATTCCAATTTATGCTCATTTCACCTCCTTGTGGGTAAATGTTCTTCTGTCGGAAGTGAAAGATTTCTGGTCAGTTTAGGATCTGGTCCAGCTCCTGTTCCTATTAGGGTCAAAATGAACTAGGATACCCTAAAAGATTCAGGAAAGAATAGTGGGCAGCTTAGCAGGTGGATGATGGTTTTGCAGCTCTCTTTGATGTTACAGGGGGAGTTCCTGGCCTCTGTTCCTGGAAGGTCTCCTGAACCAGGGAAAGCCTGGGTGAGCAGAGAAATGCAGGCCCCGGGCACATCCTGAGTGAGTCGCTGCTGGCGCACAGGGACATCAGGGACATTGACACCCTCATCTGCTGGTAGCTTGCTGTGCTTTATTGGCAGAGCCAGGCCAGCATCAGGGCCGCGCTCTGGGCACTCTGGCTCTGTAAGGCCGAGGCCGCGAGCTCAGCTCAGCGGCGTCTGCACCTCCTGCCACCCTGGTGGCATCGGAGACGAGTCCGTTGTCTCCTCCACACGCCTCGACAACGGGAGCGGTGGCGGCTCCGGCTGTGGTGCGAACCCTGCGAGACCTGCGCCGGTAGCAAGCCATGGTGATTGTGGTCAAGGGGTGGGTGCGGCTGCGCAGCTTTTACAGGGCTATTTGGCAGAAGCCCTTTTGTAACACCAGCACTTTCCAGACTCAACATCACCGTGGCTGCACAACCATGCCTGGCACCTGCAGAATCCATGGCTAAGGACAACCTTGGCCCACAGGACGTGGGCAGCTGCCCTGGGACTGCCCTGGCCTTTTTGGGCTTAATGGCTTAGAGGAACTCACAGTAAGTGGCACCTTGAGAGCTCTGTCTCCGCCTCTGTAACATGCCCAAATGGTCCAGCCCAGTTTGCTCAGGAACATCTTGTGCAGCTCATAGAACCGAAGCAGAAACAACACCTTGTGTGGGAGATTACGATGAAGGTTCAAGCTAAGTCCAAATGCTCAGCAATCCCACTGGGGTGCCTAAAGACCCCCAAGAAGACTCTCTGAGACTCACTGTGCAGACCCCAGCAACTTATGCATATTAAGATGACTTCTGAGGAATGGAATGTATACATATATGCTTGCCTAATAAATACATGTAACATCTTCAGCCAAACATGAACCCCGAGTCATACTCCCTCTCTCCATGCATCCCTCCAGGACATGACATGCTAAACTCTCCAGAAATGTTTGCATGCCCTACTTTTCTTTTCACCTTAACTTTTTAGGGTAGCCCCAATTCCTCTGAAGGAGAGAATGTCAGTATCCTCACAACAAGCTGTGTAGCATTAAGAGACTAAGGAATTTGACAAACAGCAAGAGGACTCCTGGCACCAGTTGTCTACCTCTGCCAATACGTATCTATGACCTTGGTTTATTTTTTGAAACTGAAGATTACTTCCTCTAGGATTTTTATCTTAGTATTGAACAGTTGCTTATTTATTTAGGACTGAAGATAATTTTCTGTAAGATTATATAAGTTACTATTGAACAGCATATTGTTTATTTAAAAACCAAGATCCACGTCCTCTAACAATATGTAAGACAGTATTTCACATTTGCATTAAAGAAGTTTCAGTATTGTTAACTCCTTGTGGTGCTGTTGTTACTTATATCATATTTGAAGCTGCTTTTTTCTGGTCTGTCCTTTTCTTCAAGACTTAGATTGTCCATTGAAAGAATTTTTTCCTTAGATGGTTGAGACCCAGTACCTCTGCTAAAAAGTTGTCCATAATTTAGGAAAATATTGTAGCAAATTGTAATACTTTACCATAAGTGTGTAAAAGCATGTTTTCTGGCCTTTCTCATTTATACAAACTCTTGGTCTTAGTGTTAACGAAACTGTAGGAATTTGGGCAAACTCCCCAGAAATCACTGTGTTATGAAGGGTTAAAGAGGCAGCATTTGGGCTGCTCTGCACTGTCAGTTGAAGCAGCTCACAGGCCTGCTTTAAAGTCTTGGGTTCCCCTCGTCAGTGAGCCAAGTAATATCCAGCTCCTTTGGAAGTGATTTGTAAAACACATAGACACGTGTTGAGGCAAAGTACTTCAACAGGTTTTGAACAGAAATTGGGTTAAAGTGTCACAGTAGAAACTTGGCCAATTTGTTAGCTTTGTTAAAAATAGTCTGTCACAACCGGTCTTTCTAGAGACACAAATGTTGATGCCTGCACAGACCTATGGTGACTCTAGTCTAGTTTTTTCCCATGAGTTTACTACCACTTGATTTCTTTAACTCATGGGGGAGGGGTGTGTCCTAAGTTTCTTGTGAGGAAGCTGACTGAGGGAAGATAGTAATTGGGAATGTTAAAACATTAAAACAGTTTTGTGGATCCCCCTTTCTTCCTTGGAGAGCAGTTTAAAAGCAACTTCCTCAATTGTCTCCCTGCAAACTGTGTTAAGCCCCTGTACGTGACACGTCTTGGCGTGTTTTGTGATTGAACACCTGAGCCATTGTTGCCCTTCTGTTCTCCATCAACTGAAGTCCAATAAAATGTTAACTCTTAAATGCTGAGACTTTGGTGTCTTTTTTGCCTGGAGGCAGGGAGTGCTCCTATCCCTCTTCAAGGAAGCAGCAGGCTGCTGTGGGGAGTGAGGGGTGAATTCTGCTGCGGTGTTGCCTCTTCTCGCGCCAATGTTCTGTTCTGCTGCTGCTTGTCAGAGATTGCAACACACTGCTGTCCAGTGCAGGCAGAGGGGTTTTACAAGCAGAGATCCTTGTTCTGGGTCCCATTTCACTGTGCCTGTAAACTTTCTTTAGGATGGATAATGCCCACATACTTATTAGGCCGGCATGTTTCAGGCTGTCATTTTGGTCCAGATCCCCAAAAAAGAAACCAGAAATAAAACAACACCCTATTCCAAAGCCACCTAAATCACAAAAATCTTCTAAAGTTTGCAGTGAAAAAGTCACCAATCCAGCAAGTTAGAGTTGCTGAAAAGCTGCTTTACATCCTTGCGAACAACAACTGTATGAGCCCAGAAGGCTCTGCATGGCTTGGATCTAACCTTGCATAGTTACAGCTGGGAAACAAAGCAACATCCCTGAAGACCAGAAGTGCTTTTCTTTTTTTTTTTTTTTCTTTTTTTTTTTTTTTACACAGCAGTGGGGCTATGGCAGAGTTTTCTCTTTGGAACGAGACATGTTTTCATCATCCCATGAGCGACCTCAGAATGTCATTTGTGTCCCCAAACAGAACTGCTTTTGTTTATCTAGTGCCTGCCCAGACCAAACTATAGCTTCATTCTATTTGGAAAATCCAGGTGCTGAGAGCTGCAGAAATAGCCAAGAGACAGAGGAGCTAACTATGAGAGTTCACTGAACAAATCTCAGTGAGGTCTCTTAACTTGGTGGAGGTCTCAGCCTATTTTATCCCTTTTGCCTAGAGCACTGGTCCCTCCACATTTCTCCATTGTCTGAGATCCTCAGGCGGTTCAAGACTTCTCAACACACCTACTATATGTCCCTCATGTGCTTCTTAGGTGGCTCTGAAGGTCACTGAAGGACAAACTATACATTTTTCAAGATGGAGGTTACAGTACATTTCAGAATGGAGGACATCACTACATTTTATATTCCTTGCTGCTTATTGACCCTTGTTTCTGGACATTCTGTACCTCTATGTGACTGACAACTGCACAACAAGGAACTTATTACTTCTTACTGCTTAGCCAACTGTGACTACATTACAAACTTTACAAGAACACCCACTTATTCCTAAAAAGCTGTATTCAGTGAAAGTCTATGCTGTATTAGATCTCAGCAAACTCAGCAGCTGCTTATAGTTTATCAAAAAAGAAAACCCTGCTACCTCCTTTTGAAGGTAAGGAAAGTGTGAGCACAGACTCACGCTGTCACTGGCTGTCTCCAGCCAGGACAACCCCCCTATCATTAATGGGCACAAACCACTGCCAGCACCAGAGCAGAGGAGGCATGGGGCAACCTCCTCCCTGAAAAGTTTCTCTGCAGCTGGGCCAACCAACCCTTTCCAATGAAGTCCGAGCAAGTCCAGGCTAGGGGCAGAGCAGGGCGCCGTAGAACAGAGGCAAACCAGGGCCAGAAGCAGCCAGATGACTCGGGCCGAAAACAAAATGGACTACAGAATCCCCCCTGCCACACACACACCTCCACCTTGAGTCTGGGCAAAACTGAAGTGCCTGCTGTTTCTGGAGGAGAGAAAAAAACCTCATCACCACGGCACCCCTCCCAGTCTTCTGAGGGCCATCAGCTTGGAATGAGGCTTTGCTCACTAATTCTTTTGTGTGTCTGAATCACCCTAGCCAAACCACCCTCTCCCTCCCTCCTTCAACATCTTTCTTTCACAGTGATGCAGGGGAAAGAAAAATTCCTGCTTGGTTTTTAGAACACTTAAAACTATGACACTAATAAAAATCAATGTTTCAGAGAACCATTCTTGAAAAGATACTCGTACAGGTAAGCTTGATTGCAAGAGAATATCACACAGACACACCTCTAGGCACAACACCTCTAGTACTTACTTAAGGCATCCCTAAATATGAAATGACACCAGGAGGGACCAGATGGTGTCTTATACGGACAATCAAGAGATTCTTACCATTCACTGTCTTTTTGTGTATTTTATTTGCTTGGTTTGGCCAGAAAATGACCATCATAAAAAAATGAAACTGACCTAGTAGATACTGAGAAATGGTTTGAAGAAAGAGGATTGTATTTTACATACACACCTACACACACATATATATATGAAGTGTGTATGCGTGTGTGTGTGCTTGTATGTACCATAAAAAATTTTTGAAGCAGAGCAGTATAGAAGAGCAAGCAAGTACTAGCAGAGGAAAAGAACCAAACTAGTGGAGACAGAAACTGAAACAGTACATTATAATCTGAACATGGGAGCCAGGAGACTAGACATGGTCAGAAATGGATACGGTCTTGAAAACAAAGACTTTGCGACATGGAAAATGAGCTCTCGAAGATAATAGACCCAGCACAGGTCATCCCAAAGCGCCTCAGTGACCTCACAGCCATTTGCTCCACCTTGGAATGTAGAACTGCCCGTTTCCAGGGTCATGAGGTGGAACTGCTCAGAGCGTTTGGCGCCTGGAGCGGTAACGCAGCAGGAGTGGTATTGGAGACGGACTGTCATTGTCAGAGCAGAAGTGTTGTCCCAAAATAGATTCTTGCACACAGTGTGCAAAAGGCTGATCACGCACAGCGTGGAGGTAATTGATTTATTGGTATTTCTGCACAGAAAGGGGCACAAATCCACAAAGCCAGCACCATGACTGCCAAACCTTTCCCTGTTGATACATTTTAGCAAACAAAGGCATTAATGTTCAGTGGGAACAAGTCAATTCTTAGTAGTCATACTAATTATATTCTATCCTTTACTGGTTAATGATTCTCTTACTTCCCATGCTAATTAGTCTGCATGTTCAGTCTTTCTTGTCCTTGGAGACTGTGGATTTCTTGGGCCAGTGGTTGTGAGTCAGTGGTTGTATCTGCTCCTGCCAGAATTACCTTGTACGCAGTCGGAGCTGATTCAGCACAGTTGCTGGGTTGTCCTTACTATTTTTTTCCCCTCTCTTAGGTGTACTGCCAAATGTCTTGTGGTTTATAAATGCTGCATTCCTGGTGTCCACTATCAGTGGTACATCCTTCTTCCCAAGCCTTGTTAACCTCCCTCTAGGTCTGAGATCATTGGAACATGTTGAGCCCATAACAAGGCAATTCTATGGACAAGTAATTTGTTTTTCCAACACCTGGACATCACTTAGAGCTTGTTGGTTGCTTTCTCTTTCATGGAGTAAATCTCTCATCTTATTGATTAGGTTTGAAAGTACACAGAGATCAAACATCAAAGAGCATTGTTCCTTAAGAAAAATTGTACATCTTCCACATTTCGCAATAGGAGCAGTCAGGAGCAGGAGCAGCAGCAGTGCAGTGGGAGCCCAGGTTGGTGGAGCTGTTGGACAGAGTGCAATCCACCATGTCCTGGTGGAGCAGGGCCCCAGACACCACCAGGATGCACATTGGGCTGACCAAGAGCTCCCAGGACTGCCAGGTGAGGGGTGGGCACTGGGCTCTGTGGGTTGGCACTGGGCAGGGTTTAGGTTGTGGTTTTGGTGTCCAGTGCCCATGGGACCCACTGGGCAGGGCTGGGGCCGCCTCGTGCTCTGAGGGTCCCTCGGAAAACACCCATGCCAGTGGAAGTGGCCCATGAGGGACAGTGTGGAGGCTCTAGTGGAAGTCAGAGGTTCCCTGCACTGTGACACTCAGTAAACTTGTGCTCTGGATCAGCTCCTGGTCAAAACGCATGGATTTGTCCTTGTTCCACAGTCATGTGAGCTATGCTGTCACGAAGGGGAAGGAGGCCCCATGGGAGGGCAGAGGCAGCAAGTGCTGCTGGGCTATGGAAGGCTTGGCTCCAGCAGGTTTAAATGTGGCTCAGGTGTTTGGTCTTTGTCACGGTGGCCATATGTCGCAGTGCCAGCATTCTTCCAGTTAATGTAAAGGCACTGACTCAGGACAAATAGTCGTTCTTTCAAGGAGGGATGCCTTCCTGCAGCAGGGGCTTTTGCAGGTGGGACATGAAGGGATGGAGGTGGGACATGGTACAGTGCTGGTGGGACACAGTTCTGAGATCAAAGCACTCCCTGGGGATGGGAGCCAAGTGTTGAGGAGCTTTACCTACTTATCTTGGGTATGTCACACTGTCATTTGTTTTATTAATAGTTGACAAGAATATCAGCATCGGGGGAGGAATAAAGGGGGGAGAAGATACCACTTCTTTATTTTGTCTCCATTTTAAATGGTTGTGGTCTGCCAGATGAGACATCTCTCCAGTGGCAGAGGGGGAGGACATGACTGATGGTTTGTAGGTGGTGATATTTTCCTTCTCCCTGGCTTAATGCTCAGCTCCATTGCTGACCCAGTTCAGTTCTGACTGTGCCACTGAACATTTGCAATGAAGTTTTAAAATCAGAACTTGGATTTTTTGGATCCGACACCCCAAACTACCAGGCTGTGTCACTTTCTGTTACTGCTTGTAGAATAGTAGAAATGCCTGCTTATAGTGAATAGCTGGAAAAATTCTCTGGTGTTTGGGAAGTGCTCTTGGTGTAAGATGAGCTCTATGTCTCTAGTGTTTGTACAGCAACACAGTTATGGAGCTGTGTGCTAAGGTTTTGTAAATGTTTCCTGCCTACTGAGTACTGTCTGGGTTGTCTGAAGACACTGTATATTAGAAAAAAACAAACCTGCAATCAAACAATTTAAAAGTAATTCCTGAAGTAATTCAGGACACACTGAAGAAGGCTAAATTCCTGTTTTACATCCATATTCACGTCTTTGAATGGCTCTCCTACCCCACAACATGGTGCTTTCAATA
>NW_020955230.1:863490-867381 GCF_003031625.1 Empidonax traillii | reverse complement strand
TCAATGTGATTGTGGTTGGCAGCATGCTGGCCTTGGTAGAGTTGTCTTATCTTAACAGTCACAAAAACAGTATCTGAAAGGGGCCAGGCTTCCAAGGCTAGCACAAAGCAAGCAGCAAGACTTCAAGCCAGGAGGGAGAGGTCCTGCCCCCATTCCTGGCCTGACTGTCCTGAGCACCTCTGAGGGCACTTTCTTCTTTGGGAAGGATGGCTTGAATGAAACTCTATTTTTTTATGTCAGATTAAACTGATGTAGCTCATTTAGCTTTAAATAATTCTGACTAGGAAGCCTAGGTAGTTTTAGTGTCGTTTTGCTAATTTTCCTCAAAATCTAATTCAGACTAGCTTTCACGAGCCCTGTGTAGGCAGCGCTCAGTTTGTGCAAAGTGCCTGCAAAGTTACGGCAGAACTTGCAGTAGTGTTACACACAGAGTTATTTGAAAAATGGCCTTTTCTTTCTGTTGTAAATGTGCTGGAGTGAGGGATCAATCCACAGTCCTTGGCTATGGACAAAACTGGAGCTGTATTGTGTTGAAATACTGGGCAGTGGCCTTGTGCAGCTTTGCGACTTTCAGAAAGGACATGATAAACTTAGACTCAGGTTTGTTGATGTTTTTTCTTGGAGCCTTGATTGGTCATTTTACAGGAGTTTCAGGTGAACCAAGGCTGGTGTCCTGTCCTCAGTCAGGGCTGTTGCTCTGACAACCAAGTGGTTACCAAGTGGACTTGGTAAGAGCAGTGGCAGTGAGGGCAGGGCACAGGAAGGCTCCAGGGCAGGACCTGCCTGCCAGGAGGGTGCCAGGGTAGCTGCCTGAGTGCTGCCTATGGCTGTCACTGCAGCCGTTCTCAGCAGAACCAGCAGCACAGCCCTGTGCTGGTGTGAGGAAATTATAACCACACTGACAGGTGAAACTGGGAAAAAAAAAAAAAAGTCTGGATGTGAGAGGCAGTTGGAAATCTGTTTACGCCCTAACTCACTGTCAGAACTGGGAAATGTTTTTCTTCCCCTGTGAAGACCAGTTTTAATGTTCCTGATACAACCATGCTTCTAATGCTGAAGTTGTGCCTGAAGGGCTCAAAACTTTTTTATGTTTTTATAGGTGTGGAGCCTTGCAATTCAAACTCCCGACCCAGGCAGAAAAGGCATCACGAAATCAAAGTGCAGAGATTACTGATGGACCTGATGGACCATTTTCAGGTATGGTTGCTTTTAAATTTTTATTGGATGTCTGTAAGTTTTAAACCTAGTAATTGATTTCTGCAGTGTATTCTTGGGAAAAGTGATGCATTCAGACATCTCCAGTGAATATAATTCATTATTGAACTATTTTGAGCACTGTTTCCCCAACAAGCCTGTCTCCAGGCAGACACAAGGTGGACATCCACCTTACAGGCTCCCAGCGGTACCAGCAGCAGTGGTCCTGCCTGCAGCAGTGAGCTGAGCCAGGTACATCCACCTTCACAGAGTAAAAGAGGCTCTCACTTGGCTGTGGCTGTAGTCACCTGCCAGCAGGACATCCCTGGCAATGAAAATGCAGCTCTTGCTCTGTCTGTACTCATGGCAGAGCATTTAAAGCTAACACTGTCACGGCTTTTTGGAAAGAGAAAATTTAGCATGTGTGGCCTTGACTCCGAGGGAGCTTTACTGGGGTTGATTGTAGGAGATAGTAGTGGCACTGCTCCTCCTCTGTTGTCTGAACTGCTCCGTAATGGACTGTGAGAGGAGCCACTTCCATGTATTTCAGAACTTCTCACTGGGGAAGTTCTGTTTGACATTGAATGATAATATGTGTGATTCTTGCTGGTGGTTTAAATAGATCTCAAGTGAATATTTAACGTTCAGTAATTGGAGTCTGAAGATTTGCAGCAGTAAGACAATTGTGATATAGTGGGGTATTTTTGTTTTGGGCTGACATTAAGAAAACTCAGATAGGTTTAGTTGCTAGTAGGACATAGGGCAACATGCTCCATGCAGTACCAGTTAGGGGCTAGAGTTTGTCACAGAATCTTAGAATATACTGAATTTGAAGGAATCCACAAAGGTTATCAAGTCTAGCTCCTGGCTCCAAGAATCCCGCCATGTGCCTGAGAACACTAAGTGCTTCCTGAACTCTGGCAGACTTGATGCCATGACCACTCTTCTGGGGAGCCTGACGAGTGCTTAACTACCCTCTGGGTGAAGAACCCTTTCCTAATTTCCATGTATGCTTTGATATGGTTTCAGGTTATTTTTTTTTCAGGTCCTTCAGAAACAAAACATTAGGAAGTGTTTTGCTTGAATGCTGTGGGAAGTTTCTGCATTATTCAATAACCATTGAATTTAACTTCTCAAAACATTAGCAATGCCTTCAACAGACAACTGGCAAGTTTACAGTGTTCTACAAAATTTAACTGTGTGTGTTCATATGATTAGGTTTGCATCTGAACACCAGAAAGACAGAGTCCAGGGAGCAGCGAGCATGGAAAGGTATTAAAGGTTTACCCTCCACTTCATAAAAACAGGTCAGACTCTGTGAGCCAAATACAAAGACAGAAGGCTCCAGGTTTTGTCACCAATTCTCATTTAGCCTTTTTCAGGTACCAGACACAAGTAAGTGGTTTCAGATAAGAGGCTGGTGTGTCGTATCCTCTCTCTCAGCCTGCTGGTCCCAGGGTTGTCTTTCTGGGCTGCCAGCGCACATTGTCAGCCACTGCCCAGCCTCAAGTATCACTCATTCGTGAGCATTTTTAATGCCCAACTCGATGTGTCTTTACCATCTGAATTCTTAAAGACCTGGAAATGCTGAACAAATACAGGTTTATCCGTTCTGGTAAATACTTCTAAACCAACTTCCTTGCTGTTTCCCAACCTCCCATATGAGATATTTCTTTTCCTCTTTTTTGCCCTTATTTTAGGAAGAAAAGCAGAGGTCAGAAGAGTCCCACAAAGCACTCCAGATGCCGTGCCTGAGAGGAAGAGAACAACACCTATGAACCCTGCAAACTTCTTCCAGAGAACTTCCAGTGGAGTTTCTGGCCGACCATTCAGGGACAGGGTGATTCACTTACTGGCTCTGAAGAATTACAAGAAGCCAGAGTTATTTGATCGCTTGCAGAGAGACGGAATCATGCAAAAGGACAGGGGTTCCCTTGGAAAGATCCTTCAGCAGGTGAGATCCTGCAGTTGATACCAGCAATTTTTCCCTCCTGCTATTCTTTTATTCCTAATTTCTACCTCTGTCACTCCAGTCTTTCAATTAGAAATGGACAAGCAACTTACATAATGCACTTTGCCTAAGGTTTTCAATACATTTTATCCATATGGGCCAACCTGCAAGTCCATGAGAGGAAAGGAAAGAAACACTGAAAACTTTTGGGGCAGAGTTTTTGTTTTGCTAGAATGGCAGGCATTATTATCTCTTTCTAATGTTGTTGCTCCTCATGTCTTATCTTCTGTGTCTCTTTTCCTTGCACTATTTTACTGCTTAATGGAGAGAACTACTCAGGGGTTGTCTTGATTGTGTGAAATAATTTGTTGTGGTACTTTTTTTTCAGCTTTGATTTAGCTTTGCAGTAGCAGCTTTTGATCTGCAGTTTGCATTTGGATATCATGAACATTTAGTTTCTTAATTATCTTCCTGCAGGTAGCCAACCTGAATGCAGAGGATAATTCCTTCAGTCTGAAGGAACATTTATTTAAAGATGTTCAGAAGGATTGGCCTGGCTACAGCGAAGTAGACAGACAGGTTTTGGAGACAGTACTTTCTAGGTAAGTTCCTTCTGTAGGGGAAGAACAAGAGCCATTTCAGAAAACTCCTGGGAAATGAAGGTGTGTCTTCCCTCTAAGGAAAGAAGTATGACAATAGATATTTTTGGCTACTAACCTGAAATGTTGGGCCATCCTTACAGAAAA
>NW_020955230.1:854940-862835 GCF_003031625.1 Empidonax traillii | reverse complement strand
TTTGTTTACTATGATGCACAGGAAGCTCTGCTAAGACAAGATGTGTTTGTGTCTTTGGTACCTGACTGTGTCCGGTTCAAGGGTTTTTGTGATCTGGCAGCTCTAGGCCATAAAACACACCCAAACGTCCTTGTGGTACTGTCTAAATAGAAATCTTAGCAAAGACTAGAATAAGGTCAAATTACAGTAGTGATCCACTTGGAGGAATATTGTTTCTCCTCCCTCTCGACAGCATTTAAGGACCAGTTTTGGTTCAGTGGAGCCCATGTGTGAAAAGTTGGAGGCTTTCTGAGCCTCAAACTGGACGTCAGTGCACGCTGTGTATGGAAATGAGCTGGGAAGTACAGAAAGCCTTCCACCATGGAGAGAATTCTCTTTAAATAGAGCAGGAGGACACAGCTCTGTTTTTCCCTAACTCTCTTCCAGCCATAGCAGCAAATGGTGTGGGTCCTAGCAACCTCTTTTGACCTGTCTCTGTCCACATAGAATGTGGATTTCTTTCAGCAGCTGGTGCAGAGCCTTGTCTGGCACTCCTGGACCCAGCTTCCAATGCACATGGATGTGAGCAGGGTACGCTTGGCAGGGAAGAGGATGTGAACCAGCGTTTCAGCTGGAGTACAGCTGGAATGACAACTGTAGCCAGACTGGAGCTTTTCCCTATTCTTCCCAGCTCTTCACTTGACATGCTGTGATCAGCACCCACCGCCTGCTTCTCAGGGCTGCTTTAGTAAATCGTGTGGCTGTGTGACAGCAAAAGCTGAGTCTTACCCCAGTGTGCCTATGGAAATTGGGACCTAAACAAAACTGACCTGACCTCCTTGTTTTGGGAAGCCTTTAATAGGGCTGCTGCAAGGAGTGTCTTTCTCCCAAAGCCTTTCAGCTGTTGAAGAAGGACTTTTTATATTCCAAGACAAGAAACTAGGAAGGACATAAACCGCGTATTTAGCAGCAGTATTTCCTTGTTTGACAGCTCCCTGTGGCTGAGAATGATGTGTTTTCAACAGATGCCTGTTCAGAAATGCCTGTTTCTCAGAATGGGAGGAAAGCCTAATTCTGATCATATATTAATTAGTTATTTTGATACATTACAGAAACGGCCTCTGGATTCCAGTTTCACCTGCCCTGTCATGAGCAAAAAGCAGAGGATTGGTCGCCTGGCCAGTCGAGTCCAGCCAGCAGCCAGTGACCTCTGTGCTGCTTCCTCAGTACTGCCTCCCACAGTTCTTCCAACTTCTAACACATCTGAAACTGTCAGCTCCACTTTCCCCTGCACCTCCAAGGTGCAACAAAAGGATTTGTCTCAGACTGCTTTTGGAATCTCATCACCTGACACAGTGCAGGGGGAGTCTCTGAAGTCTAAAGGTAAGAACGAAGACAGGAAGAGGCTGGAAGCATCTCAGCTTTTGGATTTCAGTGAAGGTGTTAATGCCCTGCTTTTCATAACTCCTGTGGGGGTAAACCCTGGTGAAAAGAGAGCACTGAAACCAGGGACTGGAAATATGAAGGCTTTGCTACGCATTAGTGCTCTACTGTTGTCCCTGCTTTATCGTAATGAAAAGCTCAGGGTTTTTGTACGCCATGTACTACATTGTAACTGTTATCTTAAACACCTGCATTACCAAAGCTCAGAAACTGTTCTGCTGGAACCTTATCTAAAATGATGTTCATTTTGTAAGAATTCTCCCTCTGCAGTGCAAGAACAAAGTAATATTAAATGGATTGCTCTTGGGCAGAAACTAGCTAAAAGGAAGAGCTGGGAATAAAGAATGGATTTTTTTTCCCACTTGATTTCCAGTAAACTGACAGTTGACTGGAACTCCACATTTTCCCTCATCAAGTTTTAAGGTCTACATGCTGGAGATACAAACCTGTTACACACTCCTTGCAGACCAATTTTCTGAAACACATAGATCAGGCATCAATGATTTCCTCATGGTTATCACACTGTTATCATGGTTATCAAATGCTGTTTTACAGAAAGTCCAAAAGCTATGTAACCTGGCTTGTGATTTACTGGAGTTCTGGTTTGAACTGTACCAAGAGCTCCTCTCCCTCTTACCTGCAGAATTTATTTCTTCAAAAGCCTTAGAAGTGGTTTGACTCAAAATGACATTGAAAAGATGAAGAGAAATGGACAAAGAACACTTGATTTCTTACCATAGGGACCCACTCAGCAGGCCAGAGTTCAGTTCCTTTGTTAAATCTGTGTGTTGTCTTGTTTTAGAGGCTGGACTCAGAAATTAGAAGTCGAGTTTAGCCTGGAGGCCTCTTTAGAGAGTGCAGCTTCCTCTTGGAAGTGGTGGTGTACTTGTAGAGACGGGCGCTTTGGGACGGTCTTTCCACATTTACCCTGGACATATGCACAGTGCCCACAAGCCTTGGGATTGCCTTGGAAGTATTTGTGCTTGAATCTATAAACACATGAGCATACTTCTTCAGGAGCCACTAACAAAGTTCTGAACAAATGGAGAAGGAAAAGTCTGCTTGCACTGAAGCTTTTGTGTGGACTGAGCTGTGTCAGCAAACGCACTTGAATTTTTGGAAATTAATCACTCTCAGCAAAGCTGTTCACACAAGTTGTATTGTGCATACAGGGACTATTAATATTCCTGTTTCTATTTCTGTCCCATTTTTTACATTTCCTTTTATACTCCTGCTATACCATGTCATAATTTTAATACTAAATTTAAAAGAATCAAGTGGAGCATCACATGATAACTCTTTTCTCTCCTCAAGACTCAAAGCTCAGATAACTTAAACCCAGGCAAGAACGGCTGAGCTTTGGTAGGGCAATTGTTTGTATACACTGGCAATGTAAGCTGACAACAAATGTAAATGTGTTTTTTAAGCTTGCCACAAAACCCCAAATGAGAAGCAGAGAGAGATTATGAAGATAGCGGACTGTTCCTTCTTGTTCCAACTCACTTTTCCTTACAGCAGCTCTTGTTCTTATTTATCTTAGTCTGAAATAGTGTGGTGCTTCCTCCTGCCATTTAAAAGAACAAAAGAACAATTTACAAGTTCAGACCACTTTCCAACCCAGCCTTGCCACATTAAAGAGGAGCACTCAGTGTTTACTGCAGGTTATTGGAGCCTTAGTGCCAGTTACCACCATCCAATGTGACTGACTTTCCTGTTAAGGAGAGAGCTGAAATTCAGCCAAACTTTGGGCATCTGTAATTGTCAGGGAAAGAAGGAATGGCATGGGAAGGACTTCAGCTTTCTACTCCTCTCTAGAAACTCCTCACTAGAACCTCGATGCTGATCTGTCTCTGTCTCCATCTGTAGTCTTTTGTGCAGCTGCATCTGCTGCTGCATGACATGAATGGCTGTGCAGATGTCACCTCATGCCTTCAAAGAAGAAAAACTGAGCTGGGGTTAACACTGGGCTAGTGCAGAACCTGTAGAACAAAGTGGTCATGACCTTTTTCTGAACCTGGTACTGCCAGCTGTGAAGAAGGTCGTGTGAGCCCTGTTATTAACTTACACAGCTTCTTCCAAGTAATTTACAGTGAGAATAAAGTTCTGAAGGACTTTTACAAGCCCATCTAGTTGGTACTGTTTGACTGTGTTAAAAATTTCTTTATCCCAAGTGTCAAAATTCTGCTTTTCTGTAGGGGTTAAAGAAACTTGCACTGCCTCCACAGACCCTGCATTATCAAGGGAACAACCGGACGACTTCATGTGAGTAAAATAACAACTCTCTTGCCACTCAGCAAAGTAGGCAAAAACTCACGTATGAACACTCATGTGTAGCTAAAAAAAAGTCAGATGTGACCAAAATGCAGTGGTCGAATAAGGACTAGTTCTTTTCACTCACCTAGCTGCCTCATTGAAATACCTTCAAGTTTTAAACTGTGAGGTTGTCCCACGGTTACTGAAAGGGGAAAGAAGTGTTAAAAAGAACTTCTCATGTACTTCAGAAGGAGACTTTGAACACTGAATTTCACTCTTCTTCAAGCAGACAAAACGGGTATATGAACCCACAGTATTTTGTATTTAGATGTGAGGCAATGCAGGAGGAAAGCTGAATGCTGAATTACTGAATGTGTAAATTGGAACATCCTTCCTGTGTTTGGACTGCTTAGTGTATCTAAGCTGGAGAGGTGGGAAGGGGAGACTGCAAGCTGCAAAGTCTACCCTTCCAAAACCCCTTTATGAGCTAACAGGAGTTAACCACGGAAGGTATTTCAAACTAACTTGAAGCTCCAGCAAAATATCCAATTTCACCATAGAATTGTAGACCAAGGATCTAGAGAAAACAGAAAAGCCTCAATTTGCAGCAGGTAAAACTGGCACAGTGTAGATGTGTATAGACATTTGGAAATCTAGTTACAGCCCAGCTCGCTGTCAGAACTGGAAAACGTTTTTCTTCACCTGTTAGGACAGGTTTTAAAGTTCTTGATACAACTGTACTTCTAGACCTGAAGTAGTGCCTGAAGGGCTCAACGTGTTTCTCTGTTTCTATAGCTGTGGAGCCTTGCAACTCAATGACCCAGGTTCTGTCCAGGATAAAGTTACAGTAGGTGGAACAAGCAATAATGAGATGACCAGAGAGCACCCGATCCAGGCAGAAAAGGACTCATGCAATCAAAGTACAAAGGTCATTACACCTCATGGACAACTTTTAGGTATGGTTGGATTTCATTTTTTACTGGATGTCTGTAAATTTTTTAATTGGTGTCCAGCCCCTCACCCAACATCCTCAGAGTCCTTTTTGTCAGGGCTTCTTTCAGCCCCTTCATCCCCTAGCCCTGGATTGATACTGGGCGTTGCCCCAACCCAGGTGCAGCACCTTGCACTTGGCCTTGTTGAGCCTGAGGAGATTCCCAGGGGCCACTTCTTGAGCTCGTCCATGTCGCCTTGGATGGCATCCCAGCCCTCTGGAGTACGCAGACTTGCCGAGGGTGCACTTAATCCCACTGTCCATGCTGTTCTTAACATAGCTCAGTGCTTGAGCTTACAAACTGGGAAAATAATAAAAGCACCATCAATAGAAAGAATCTATATAAAGAACCATCCCTCCAGTATCACTCATGTAACAGTGTTTTTTAATGACCGTTTGTTTGCTCATGCCCAACTCGGTGCGTCTTTACTATCTGGATTCTTACAGACCTGGAAATGCTGAACAAATACTAGTTTATCAGTTCTGGTAAATACTTTCAAGCCAACTTCCTTGCCATCTCCCAACCTCCCATATGAGACGTTTCTTTTCCTCTTTTTTGCCCTTATTTTAGGAAGAAAAGCAGAGGTCAGAAGAGTCCCACAAAGCACTCCAGATGCCGTGCCTGAGAGGAGGAGAACAACACCCATGACCCCTGAAAATGTCCATGGCAGTCGTTGCAATGCTGTGTATCGCAGACCATTCAGGGACAGGGTGATTCATTTGCTGGCTCTGAAGAATTACAAGAAGCCAGAGTTATTTGATCACTTGCAGAGAGACGGAATCATGCAAAAGGACAGGGGTTCCCTTGGAAAGATCCTTCAGCAGGTGAGATCCTGCAGTTTATGCCAGCAATTTTTCCCTCCTGCTATTCTTTTATTCCTAATTTCTACCTCTGTCACTCCAGTCTTTCAATTAGAAATGGACAAGCAACTTACATAATGCACTTTGCCTAAGTGCATTTTATCCATATGGGCCAGTTTGTAAGTCCACGAGAGGAAAGTAAAGAAACACTGAAAACTTTTGGGGCAGAGTTTTTGTTTTGCTAGAATGGCAGGCATTATTATCTCTTTCTAATGTTGTTGCTCCTCATGTCTTATCTTCTGTGTCTCTTTTCCTTGCACTGTTTTACTGCTTAATGGAGAGAAACTGCCCAGGGGTTGTCTTGATTGTGGGAAATAGTTTGTTGTGGTACTTAATATTTCCTGTGACAAGTTTCTGAGCAGAGAAGGTTGGTAATTGCACAGGCCAGTAGTTCATTTGAATGGAGTTGGTGGCCTATCAATGGTACTTGGCTTCTCCTGCGATCTGTTGGGGTTGACTTCCAGGGAAGGGTGTTCCAGGCAAATCCTAACTGGAAAAGGTGGAGGTCTGATTTTGAGCATAGGTTTCTTTGCTGCCATATGAACTGTGCCTTTATTTGCCTTGAAACCTTTTTTTATTGAGTAACTTTTCCAGTGCTCCTTTTGAGTTCAGTTGTGCTTGCGTTTCTTTATCATAACCATTCATAAGATGCCCATGGATTCATAACAATGCAGTGGCTATTTACTTCCTTTCTAAATATTCCCTTTAGTCATAGGCTGTGGCTAAATTATGCAAACATTAATATGTCAAGGTTTTTTTATTTTATTATGTTTATTTTATTATCTTTATATTTATTATATATTTATATATTAATATATTAATATTGGTCATATTTTATTATATTCATTACTTTATTTATGTATCAAGTTCCTCTTTATCAAGGAAAAGAAGTGTTTTGGAACATAGCAGAGGGAGTAAACTTCAACATTTATACAGTTTGGGTTGATCCTACACTGAATTTTCAGCACCTCTTCCTGGGACCTGTTAGGTTTGTTGATCTATTTGCCCTGGGCAAGGGCAGATTTTTTCACCCTGAAGGCAGACACAATTTAATGAGAGCCTTGTTCTTCCATCCAAATTGAAGCAGTCCATTTCTACTTCAAGTTGAGTACAAAATCCCAAAAGCTCAGCTCCTTAGAGGGTGAAAAGTGAAAAATTTTCTCCTGTCCCATTATGTTTGGCAATGTTTAAGGAGACTATCTTGGACTTGGTTTCCTTTATGAGGGATAATCTTCCTCGAGGTCCTGGTTTGCATTCCAAAAGGGTCGTGTTAGCAGCACTACACCCTAAAAGTCTTGCTCACATTTTTCTTACCTTCAAAAGCAGGTAGCAGACCTTTTTTTCTATAAATCTAAAACCAGCAGCCTGAGCTTGAGTATTCTCTTTGAATACACCTTTAGTTCTGTTTTTCAGAAGTCAATTACTATTTCTGGGTATCTTTATTACTTTTGATTTTTTTAATCTGTTTTGGTTTAGCTCTAGGTAGGTTATCCCATACAACTGTTCAGTAGGAACCTGTAGTTTCCTCTTGGCAGGCACTTGAGAAAGAGAAGCAGTTCTGTTTGGGGACACAACTGACAACATTCTGTGGTTGCTCATGGGATGATGAAAACGTGCCTCACTCCAGGCACAGCCTGTGCTCTGCCATAGCCCTGCAGCTGTGTAAAACAAGAAGGCAGTAGGTGTCCTCCTCAAGTTGGACCAATCTGGACTTGTACATGCAGATAGTGTTTTTCAGTTCTTAGAAAAAAGAAAAGTAAAAAGAAAGAAAAAACCTGGCCTCTCATTGTATTTCAAGTGGCAAAGGCTGAAAGTTTTGGCACTATTTGCCTTCATTCTCAAAGTTGTATTAAAGACAAAAACCCCAAACATGGATGCTTGGTGCAGAGAGAGGTTTTTAGAGAGTATATTTCATACAGGCTTGCAATGATTTAGGATTTTCTTACATCAGAATTTTTTCATCCCAAGTGGACCAAACTTATTTAAAATTAGTGCTTCTCACGAGAGAGCTAGTTTGATCTTCATATCCGAAAAAAAGCCTTGGAGAACTGGTGCATGACCTTCTTTTCAACTTTGATTTAGCTTTGCAGTAGCATTTTTTGATCTGCAGTTTGCATTTGGATATCATGAGCATTTAGTTTCTTAATTATCTTCCTGCAGGTAGCCAACCTGAATGCAAAGGATAATTCCTTCAGTCTGAAGGAACATTTATTTAAAGATGTTCAGAAGGATTGGCCTGGCTACAGCGAAGTAGACAGACAGGTTTTGGAGACAGTACTTTCTAGGTAAGTTCCTTCTGTAGGGGAAGAACAAGAGCCATTTCAGAAAACTCCTGGGAAATGAAGGTGTGTCTTCCCTCTAAGGAAAG
>NW_020955230.1:797632-854176 GCF_003031625.1 Empidonax traillii | reverse complement strand
GGGATTTGTTTACTATGATGCACAGGAAGCTCTGCTAAGACAAGATGTGTTTGTGTCTTTGGTACCTGACTGTGTCCGGTTCAAGGGTTTTTGTGATCTGGCAGCTCTAGGCCATAAAACACACCCAAACGTCCTTGTGGTACTGTCTAAATAGAAATCTTAGCAAAGACTAGAATAAGGTCAAATTACAGTAATGATCCACTTGGAGGAATATTGTTTCTCCCCCCTCTCGACAGGATTTAAGGACCAGTTTTGGTTCAGTGGAGCCCATGTGTGAAAAGTTGGAGGCTTTCTGAGCCTCAAACTGGACGTCAGTGCACGCTGTGTATGGAAATGAGCTGGGAAGTACAGAAAACCTTCCACCATGGAGAGAATTCTCTTTAAATAGAGCAGGGAGGACACAGCTCTGTTTTTCCCTAACTCTCTTCCAGCCATAGCAGCAAATGGTGTGGGTCCTAGCAACCTCTTTTGACCTGTCTCTGTCCACATAGAATGTGGATTTCTTTCAGCAGCTGGTGCAGAGCCTTGTCTGGCACTCCTGGACCCAGCTTCCAATGCACATGGATGTGAGCAGGGTACGCTTGGCAGGGAAGAGGATGTGAACCAGCGTTTCAGCTGGAGTACAGCTGGGATGAAAACTGTAGCCAGACTGGAGCTTTTCCCTATTCTTCCCAGCTCTTCACTTGACATGCTGTGATCAGCACCCACCGCCTGCTTCTCAGGGCTGCTTTAGTAAATCGTGTGGCTGTGTGACAGCAAAAGCTGAGTCTTACCCCAGTGTGCCTATGGAAATTGGGACCTAAACAAAACTGACCTGACCTCCTTGTTTTGGGAAGCCTTTAATAGGGCTGCTGCAAGGAGTGTCTTTCTCCCAAAGCCTTTCAGCTGTCGAAGAAGGACTTTTTATATTCCAAGACAAGAAACTAGGAAGGACATAAACCGCGTATTTAGCAGCAGTATTTCCTTGTTTGACAGCTCCCTGTGGCTGAGAATGATGTGTTTTCAACAGATGCCTGTTCAGAAATGCCTGTTTCTCAGAATGGGAGGAAAGCCTAATTCTGATCATATATTAATTAGTTATTTTGATACATTACAGAAACGGCCTCTGGATTCCAGTTTCACCTGCCCTGTCATGAGCAAAAAGCAGAGGATTGGTCGCCTGGCCAGTCGAGTCCAGCCAGCAGCCAGTGACCTCTGTGCTGCTTCCTCAGTACTGCCTCCCACAGTCCTTCCAACTTCTAACACATCTGAAACTGTCAGCTCCACTTTCCCCTGCACCTCCAAGGTGCAACAAAAGGATATGTCTCAGATTCCTGTTGGAACCCCAGTGCATCCTGAGTCAGGTTAAGGACAGTTTTAAGCCCATCCAGTTGGTTTGTTTGTCTATAGGAAAAATCTGCTTATCTCCGGTGTCAAAATTCTGCTTTTCTGTAGTGGTTAAAGAAACTTTCCCTGCCTCCACAGACCCTGTATCATCAAGTGAACAACCAGACTACTTGACGTGAGTAAAATAATTATCTCCCTTGGTACTCATTGGGGTGCAGTCTCAAGCTCCTTGCTCTTTCGGAAAGATGATTTTGAGAAGGTTTTGATGTGCCCTCAGTTCTCAGAGCTGAAATGAACACCATGATGGGGAGGGACAGGATGAGCCTGACACTTGCTTGCAGTGCTGTTGCGCAGTGTCAGCTGCAGCAGCGGTGTTGTGTCCCTGTGTGGAATCTGCAGAGCAGGAGGGGAGGGTGTGTTTATCTGGTTGAACACTGCCAATTGCTTCTGTGGGAGCAGTGACATTGGCAAGGGCGCTCAGGCCTCCTGCAGCTCTGCAGCTTTGGTGCATCTTCCATCTGCCTTCAAGCCGATAGTGTGGCAGAACCTCAGTCCCATCCTATCAAGTCAGAGATGCTCCATGG
The DNA here is from genome assembly GCF_003031625.1 of Empidonax traillii. NCBI lineage: Eukaryota > Metazoa > Chordata > Aves > Passeriformes > Tyrannidae > Empidonax > Empidonax traillii. The sequence goes on along the minus strand of NW_020955230.1, from coordinate 852,266 downwards.
AAAGACTGAGGGGAAGCCTGGCCCTGCAGGGAAGCAGTTTCATGTTTCCCATGTGTAGGCTGAGGACTCCAGCGCATGTTCAATTCCCAGTCTCTGCTGTGTTGTTTCCCAATCAACTGGGAGCAGCGATATTGAGAAGCAAGACAGATGGTTACTTTTTGTAACTGAATATTGAAGTAGGAAGCCAAGATCAAAACCTAAAGAAAAACAACCTTCATGCAAGATTTCGTGAAGTTGGCTTAGTTCTGATTGGGATTAAGAACTTAAATGAAAATTTCCCTGTGAAAGGAGACATGTCTGGAACAATCTCACAGATAATCTCCTGGTCACAGTGATGTGGGAAAAATTAGGTTGTGCTGTATCAGACATCTGCCTGACCCACAGAGAAAGTCTGAAAACTGAGAGCACCGGCAACATGATCAAATATACTCAAAATACTTTGGTAGTTTATTCCAGCTTCTCTTCCTGATTCTTAGTGCTAGCTAATTCATGAGTATGATCACAGCTTTAGCACATAGATAATTTCAATCTTGATAGTATGAACGTAAAGGGACTCAAGCTTTTTAAACAAAGTGTATGCAAAAGCCAGAAAAACAAAACAGGTCCATGTTTCTACCCATTTCGCCTCTCCTTTCTTCCCTCTCTACACTCTTGCACTGTGGGTGCTGTGCTGGGTTCTTTCTTGCTAGGGGATATCACTTGTGCATAAGCCAGAAGTCCAGGCTATTGCTTCACAGCTACCTCCCAAAATGTTGAAGGACTTTTCAAAATCATCCAGCACGCTGATTGGGTGCATCTGGCCTGGGATGCATCACTGGGAGAAGTTGTTTTCTGGGTTGGTAGTGAATTTCAACTTGTGAAATTTTTACTGCTTGTTATAATTAATTTCAGGGTGGCTTAGAGTATTGGTCCCTGTGTGGAGGTGTCTTTGTCATCCAAACAGAACCAGGTCTTCAGGCCCTGTGGGCCAGAAGTATTGGTGGGGTTGGGAAGTGGGATCTATTGTTTGAATTGCCACTTCATCTTAGATCTGCACAATAATCTTGTTAAACCTGTTCCTGTTCATTTGAGGGAGAAGGGAGTGAAGGCAGTTTCACTCCCATCAGTGGCTTTAAGCATTTGTGGGTTTCGCCCTCCATAAGAGTTGATGTGGTGTTTTGGGGTTTTATTATTGTGGTTTCAGACTTCTCTGGAGTTTGTTTTTGTGGATGTATTGCCAGTGCCTCAGTTGAATGGACAGTAATTTAACTGGTGTTCACTAAACTAATCAAATTTTATCATTATCTCTGCTTTGCTGTTCAGTGGACATAAATGTAGCCAAAAACCTAAGAGCACCCAACTTCATAAATGCAGTCCCTTCCAAACATGTAATGCAGATGTACTTTGAGAAGTCAATGTAACTTAATTAAGCTGTCCTTTCATAGAAAGAGATTGTAAAATTGCAGTGTTTCTTTTCTCACTGAAGCGATGTGTATGTAAGTCCTTTGATATTTGAACAAATGCCAATGTTTTCTTCACTTGTTTCTGAAGAAGAACTCTAAACTGCAAAATATCAATATATAACTGTCACAGAAATGTGTCCCATTTCTAGAGTTACCTGATGACATTCTCATGAAGCATACAGGCTTACCTGTTGAACCAGGAAATCATGGAAATCACATGAGCTTGGGTGTCTGGGCTTGACATTCACCATGTGCTTGGTGTAAAATTGCATGTGCTTTATAGAATAGAAATGAATTAGAATGTTCCCTTAGAACACATAAATAACAAAATGTTTTCTGTCTTCCATTAGAAAATACGTAGCTATAGTGTCCTATGAGCAACGCCAGAGCTACAAGGATGACTTCAATGCAGAGTATGGTGAATACCAGAATTTGTTGGCTCAGATAGACAACATCGCCAAGAAATTCAGGAATTTTAATGAACAACTGAAGTGCGTGACTCAGGGGTCCACAGCATATCAGGTAAAGAAGGATGAAACTGTGAAGAAGATCTTGGCAAGCTGAGGGGGTGCTGGTACACAGATGGGAAAGAAGACTGGAAGTGCCTGGAAATCAGTGGCCGTAATCCCAAAAGCTTTCCTGACCCTCTCTTTCCCATGACTTTCAACACATAACTAAACCTACAGCCACAACTTACTCATCCTCCAGGTGGCTGATCCCAACCGCAGTTTTAGCAGAGAGGACTGTTCTAAACCTGATGTTCTGTCCACCCAGCCTTGGTTTGTCTGATTTGGACACAACCATTCTGTATCTTCAGTATCATAATTCTTTAGTTCTGTGTACAGGCTGAGGCTTTTTGGATGGCATTTATTTTGATTTTGGCCAGATTTCAAATGTATTTGTGAGCAAAAGGAGTATTTTACTTTCCTTGGTACTGGTCAGTGAAACAGAGGGAACTGGAAGATTTGCTCAGACCCTGCTTGGGCTGGGTCTCATATTTGCAAAACCCTGCCAAAAACACCCTGTTTGAGCTCTCTGTGAGTGCACAGCAGCGTGAGTGATATCCCAAAGGGGCAGTCTTTGAGCACATGATCCTTTTGTTGCCTACTGAGTTTAATTGCAGATTCTGGATCATAGAGGAGGTTGGGGATTTATTTTTGTAAAGCTTCTACAGAGCTCACAGGGAAGAAAATCAATTCAAACTGAGTGTATTCTTGGTGTTTCACATGTTTGTATTTTCTGGTAGCAGTGAAATGGTCTTCATATTGTCTTCATGGGTTTTTTTCTCTTGTAGATGCTTTGTCATCAAGTCCTGGCAGAGCATCAGAAGATACAACAGGTATGTGTAATACCAGATGTGAAGGAGGTGGAAATCACTGAGCCTGGCTCAAGGAGATGAAATTCTAAACTCTCCAGAAATGTCGGCATGCTCTTATTTTCTTTTCACCTTTCCTTTGTAGTGTAGCCCCAGCTACTCTGAATTGAAGAAGAGATGTCAGTATCTGCACAATAAGCTGTCTCACATTAAGAGACTGTTGGAGGCTTAGCATCTGTTAGGCTGGAGAAGCTAGGAGCAGCTGCCCAACAGGAGGCCACAGAGATGACTCAGGAATCTAGTAAACAACCTTGGAAACTCTGTGAAAGTGAGAGAAGCAGCTGCTGGGACACCCTCTGAAAGTGAGAGAAGAAGAATGCTTAATGTAAATATTGCCTTCCAGATTTGGCTATTCCGCCATTTCTGGTGCTGCTATCCACCTTCCCTCTCCCCTCTGTGTGTGTGTTTGACAAAGAGTACCTTTTAGAAAAGAATAAACTTCATTTTTAACTGATACAGTCAGACTGTCTTTATTAACAACCGGGCAGATATCAAAAGTGAACTGAATTAGGCTAGGGTGGACACTGGCAAGAGACTAATACAAGAATTTGACGAACAGCAAGAGGAGTCCTAGCACCAGTCATCTGCTTTGTTCAGGACACATCTATAAGCTATGGCATATTTATTTAGCTCCCCTAGGATTTCTTATCTTAGTATTGAATATTAGCTTTTTTGTTTAAAATTGAAAATTAGCTTCTATAGGATTATATAAGTCAGTATTGAGCAGTAGGTTGTTTATTTAAAAACCAAGGTCCACTTCCTCAAATAGTATATAAGACAGTATTTCACATTTGCATTAAAGAAGTTTCAGTATTGTTAATTCCTTGTGGTGCTGTTGTTGCTTATATTATATTTCAAACTATAATATTTGCTCAGCCATCTTGTCATGTAAGAAAAGCAGCCTTTCGACTTGCATGCAGCAAGCTACAACAGAAACTTCGTGACATACAGAACAAGTGGTGGACCAATCTAGCAGGAAGAATCCAGTTATGTGCATATACAAGTGATTACAGGGGATTCTATGAGGCTCTGAAAACAGCCTACGGTCCTACACACCAGATTCAAAGCCCTCTACTCAGTGCAGATGGCCAAACGCTTCTCACAGATAAAGTTTCCATTTTGAATCGATGGTCTGAACACTTTCAGACTCTCTTCAGTACTAGCCGTGTACATTTCACCACAACCAGTGAAAACTGAACTGGATACTGCCCCCACCATGGGAGAAACTCTTAAAGCAATACAGCAGGTGAAAACTGGCAAAGCAGCTGGGGTTGACGGAATCCCACCTGAAATCTGGAAGCACGGTGGCCAAGCACTCCATGTTAAGTTTCATGAATTTGTGGTGCGCTGCTGGGAAAGAGGTGAACTGCCTTCAGACCTTCGTGACGCTGTCATCATCACCTTGTACAAGAGGAAGGGAGATAAATCAGACTGCTCAAATTACCGAGGTATTACTCTGCTCTCCATTGCTGGTAAAATCCTTGCAAGAATTCTTTTGAACAGATTAATACCCACCACAGCAGAAGAACTTCTACCTGAAAGCCAATGTGGTTTCCAAGCCAACAGAGGTACCACAGACATGGTGTTTGTTCTCAGGCAACTGCAAGAGAAGTTCAGGGAACAGAACAAAGGACTCTATGTTACCTTTGTTGATCTCACCAAGGCTTTCGATACTGTGAGCGGAAAAGGTCTGTGGCAGATTCTGGAACGTTTAGGATGTCCTCCCAAGTTCCTCAAAATGATCATCTCGCTTCATGAGGACCAGCATGGTCAAGTCAGATATGGGGACGCACTTTCTAAGCCGTTTCCAACAGCTAATGGTGTGAAGCAAGGCTGCGTTCTCGCTCCAACCTTATTCACGATCTTCTTCAGCATGATGCTCCAAAAGGCCACGGCAGACTTCAATGATGAAAATGGTGTCTACATTCGATACTGTACCGATGGGAGCCTATTCAACCTAAGGTGACTGAAGGCCCACACTAAGACCTTAAATCATCTTGTCCCTGAGCTACTTTACACTGATGATGCCGCCCTCGTCGCCCACACAGAAGTAGCTCTGCAGCGTTTAACATCCTGCTTTGCAGAGGCTGCTGAGCTTTTTGTCTGGAAGTCAGCTTGAAGAAGACAGAAGTTTTATATCAGCCTGCACCTCAGGAAGTCTTCCATCATCCCCATATCACCATTGGTGAAACAGCACTCAAATCAGTCCAACAGTTTAATTACCTGGGAAGCATCATCTCCTCAGACAGTAAGATTGATGCAGAAATAGACAACAGGTTAGCAAAGGCATACAGAGCTTTTGGTAAACCCCGTAAAAGAGTGTGGCAAAACAACACCTGAAGAAAAGTACTAAGATCAGTGTTTACAGAGCCATTGTACTGTCTGCTCTTTTATATGGATCTGAATCATGGGTCATTTACCGGCACCACTTGCGTCTCTTAGAATGCTTCCATCAGCGCTGCCTCCATACAATCCTAAACATCCACTGGACTGACGATGTGACCAACACGTCTGTCCTTGAACAGGCAGCAGTCACGAGCATTGAGGCCATGCTGCTGAGAACTCAGCTGTGCTGGGCAGGGCATGTCTCCAGGATGCAGGACCATCGCCTCCCTAAGATCGTGCTTTATGGGGAACTTGCCACTGGCTGCCACAAGAGAGGAGCCCCGAAGAGGAGATACAAGGACTGCCTGAAACAATCCCTCAGCCTTGGCCATATTGATCACCATCATTGGTCTACCCTGGCCTCCAGTCGGGAGGCCTGGAGACACACCATCTATAACGCTGCTGCTGCTTTTGAGAACACACGCAGGATCACTCTCGAGGAAAAAAGACAACGCAGAAAGAATCGCGTCTTGTCGATATCACCTGGGGAGTCTTTCTGCTATACATTCTGCAACCGGACTTGTCTATCTCACATCGGCCTCTTTAGACATCAGCACACTTGTAGCAAGCATGGGTAGAGCCCTTCTCAAATCTTCGCTCCCAAAGCCTAGCCATGATGATATTTCAAACTGCTTTTTTCTGGTCTGTCCTTTTCTTCAAGACTCAGATTGTCCATTGAAAGAATTTTTTCCTTAGATGGTTGAGACCCAGTACCTCTGCTAAAAAGTTGTCCATAATTTAGGAAAACATTGTAGCAAATTGTAATACTTTACCATAAGTGTGTAAAAGCATGTTTTCTGGCCTTTCTCATTTATACAAACTCTTGGTCTTAGTGTTAAAGAAACTGTAGGAATTTGGGCAAACTCCCCAGAAATCACTGTGTTATGAAGGGTTAAAGAGGCAGCATTTGGGCTGCTCTGCACTGTCAGTTGAAGCAGCTCACAGGCCTGCTTTAAAGTCTTGGGTTCCCCTCGTCAGTGAGCCAAGTAATATCCAGCTCCTTTGGAAGTGATTTGTAAAACACATAGACACGTGTTGAGGCAAAGTACTTCAACAGGTTTTGAACAGAAATTGGGTTAAAGTGTCACAGTAGAAACTTGGCCAATTTGTTAGCTTTGTTAAAAATAGTCTGTCACAACCGGTCTTTCTAGAGACACAAATGTTGATGCCTGCACAGACCTATGGTGACTCTAGTCTAGTTTTTTCCCATGAGTTTACTACCACTTGATTTCTTTAACTCATGGGGGAGAGGTGTGTCCTAAGTTTCTTTTGAGGAAGGATATGAAATTGACTGACAGTAACTGGGAACATTAAAACAGTTTTGTGGATCCCCCTTTCTTCCTTGGAGAGCAGTTCGAAAGCAATTTCTTCTGTTGTCTCCCTGCCCCTGTATGTGACACTTCTTGGTGTGTTTTGTGAGCCATTGTTGCCCTTCTGTTCTCCATCAACTGAAGTCCAATAAAATTGGTGTCGTTTTTGCCTGAAGGCAGGGAGTGCTCCTACCTCTCTTCAAGGAAGCAACAGAACAAAGGCTGCTGTGGGGAGTGAGGGGTGAATTCTGCTGCGGTGGTGCTTCCTCTCGCCCTGATATTCTGTCCTGCTGCTGCTTGTCAGAGACTACAACATGCAGTGAACCTTTTAAAAATAAAACTTTAATCAGAACTCAATCTTCCAACCCAATCAACCCACTGTACTTTGGTGAAGTGTTGCTGCCTTTGGTGTTTCTCTTCTCTCTTTTGCAGCCTGAGGCTTCTTGAGCAGACCAGGGCTGTCTGATCTGTCTGTCTTCATGCTAACACCACTTTCTGTAGCATTTTCTAAGAAAGACTGGACTTCTAAACACTGCAAATACCATGTTACTTGCTCTCCACTAGCAGAGCTTCCACTGCTGCCACGGGCAATCATATGAACTTGAAGAAGGAGAAGTGTCAGTTTCTGCACCTGGGATGGGGCAACCATGATTGTGTGTACAGACTGGGGAATGAGATGTTGGAAAGCTGTGCCAGGAAAGTGATCCAGGGGTCCTGGTTCATGCCAAGTTGATTACGAGTCAGCAGTGCCCTGGCAGCCAGGAGGGCCAACTTGGTCCTGTGGGGCATAAGGCAAAGCATCGCCAGCCAGGCGAGGGAGGGGATTGTCCTGCTTTGCTCTGGGGCGGCCTAACCTCAAATATTGTGACAGTTTTGGGCACCACAGTGTAAGAAAGATAGTAAGCCCTTAGAGAGTGTCCAAAGCAGGACAATGAAGACAGTCATGGGCCTTGAGGCTGTGTGTGGAGTGGCTGAGAACATTTAATGTGTTCAGCTGGAGGAGACTAAGGGGAGACCTCACTGCAGCTACAGCTTCCAGAACCCAAGGGAATGGTCTGAAGTTGTGTCAGAGGAGGTTTAGACTGGATATTAGAAAAGTTTCTTCCCCCCAGAGGGAGGTTGGGTGCTGGCAGTGTCACACACCAAGGCTGAAAGAGTTCAAGATGATACTCTCAGTCCCTGGTGTGACTCTTAAGAATGATCATGTGCAGGGCTAAGGACTGGACTCGATGACCTTGTGGGTTTCTTCCAACTTGGCATATTCTATGATTCTGTGAGTCAATTATGCTGTAAACTCCCAGGGGCAATAGGTTTTTCTTGTTTCTTTGGAGATAACGAACCTACAAGGCCATTAGCAGCTTTTGCTTCTCAGCAACCTGTTTAGGCTCTAAATCACAGAATGGTTTTGAGTTGGAAGGAGCCTTAAAGCTTATGTTGTTCCAACCCTCTGCCATGGGCAGGGACACCTCCCAGTAGCCCAGGTTGCTCCAAGCCCTGTCCAACCTGGTATTGGACACTTCCAGGAATGGGGCATCCACAGCTTCTCTGGGCAAACTGTGCCAGTGCCTCACCACACTCACAGTCAAGAATTTCTTTGTAACATCTGAACCAAATATGAAGCAAACTTTGATAAAGAGTACATCGTCTCTCATTGCTTCCAGAGTACAAACATTGACTGGGCCACGATGTTCCACAATCTAAGAGAAGAACTTCAGAGGCACCAGTTCTTTCTGAGCTGTCTGCTATACTGTACCTTAATTCAATTCTGCAGTTTGGTCTTCTCTAACTTCACTCCAGTATAAGTTTGCCTTTACGAAATACACAGTACTCAAACCTTATCTACTCCCTGCCTCACACATCAGCCCTAGTCTTGTGTGTCTGGAAGAAATCATGTTTTTCTTGGGTGTATGTTGCAGAGTATAAATTTATAGGAAAAGCAACTTTAAAGATTCCTGCAGAAATTCTTTGGCAATGCTAGGCTTAAGTTTATTCTGAAAATCAGAAGTAAGCCAAGACTGGAATTTACTGCTTTCACATCTTGCAAGGAACAAACGAGGATCTCTGAGCTATGCTTTTTAAGTTTCCTAATACCCTGGTGTTAAATCATAATTTGGGGACTGACTCAGAGGAAACTCTGTGAGTCACCATTCCTGCCACATCCAGAGGCACCAACACTCTGACAGCTGGCTGCCAGCACCAAAGGCTTTGGGCAGCAACATCATGCTACTTCTAGCCACACAGAGATTGTGCCTGGCTGGTTTTGCCCTGTCCAGCTTGGGTGGAGAGCCCAGAGATATGGAAATGCAGAGGACTGGGGAAAGAGAGGATGCCAGAGAAATGTCTGCATCACAATTCAGGCAGGAGCAGGGTCTCAGCTTCCCAACTAAGAGGAAATCTGAAATGATTTAAAAAGTTTTACCTCTTCTTACACTGCAGCTTTTTTTTCTTCACATTTGAGAATTTGCAGCAGAAAGCAGGGAAGCAGATGTCACAAGAGTTGTGGCAGTTGCCAGCAGTACCCAGTTCTGAGACACCTGGAAGACAGGAAATCTGATGGGAGAGAGGAGGGGGGTTTGGAAAGAGCTTTGGTAATTAACTGCTGGGATACTGCATATGGTATTGCACATGCAACAGCAAAAACCCTGTTGTTCAAGGGTAATTACAAATTGATTCCCAGATCTCAATTACTATTTACATAAGCATCTGCTACTAAAACAAAGTTGAGGTCAGCCTGACATGCTCCACACAGGCTACTGGAGGGGTTTCCTCTATGGTGGCATATCTTGCAGCAAAGAGAAATGTGATTAAACCCCTACAATCTTTGCTACATACTGTGCCAAACATATTTTTTCCTATTGCTTCCAGCTAAAAGTTTGCACAGCCACCCATTGTACCCCCTATTATCTCCACGTTAAAGGTGTTTGTCATTGTAGTGCTGAGTGACACATCATCTCTACAAAAATTCCAGCCTTTAAGCAACAGAGCAATCTGAATTGCTTCTAATTTTTGTACACAGAAAGTGCTTATCTCCTCGGTAAGGCACAACTTCCCTTTTCATTTAAAAAATAAAGTTGTAATTTTTCTCCATAACACTAAAATCTCTGTAATAATAAAAAAAAAATCTCTAAAATAATTTTTAAAACTCAAGAGAAAATTCTCAGTGTGAACATCATCTCTCTAACATGCATGTCTTCTTTCCTTTTGAGAGTGCTTTATAATTTCAAAACAGCATCTGAGAACACTCTGTGCCTCAGCTCTGTGAAGGATTATTGTGCCTAAACACAAAGGGCAAACCCCCACCAAAACTCTCTGTGTTGCTCAAATGTCAAAAATCAGCATCACATCTGACCTCAGCAGGCGACATTTCTAAGGTATCACCTTGGGGGGACACATCCTCTTCTCTGTAGGTGCCAAGCAGAAGAATTTCCATCCATTTTTGAAGGACTGTAAATCCACTCTGTGCTGGGACAAAGAAACCCATGAGGGTTTCCCTATCAGGGAGTGGAATGCACTGGCGATGATGCTGGAGGGCCAGCACTCACATCACAGTGTAGATGGGAAGGGGGATGAAAGTAACCTGAAGTCTTCAGTCTTGCTTTCTTCCAGGAAACTCCACCTATGAAGACAGTCTGAAGAATTTTTAGTTTTGCTTCCAAGTCATGGGATACCCAAGGATATGGGTAAGCCTCAGATTTGTTTGTGCCTGCTGCCATGAGTTGGCTTCTTTTCCTTCAGCTGCGCTTTCACAGACTCCAATTTCTTCAGTGTTTTTTAGCAGCCTTCTTTACCCTGACACTTTCTCACAGCCTAGGCCAAGCTGCTCTGCCTTCCCACTGAACACCAACAACCTCAGTAGCATCACCTTCTCTCTTCTCTAAAATGGCAATTTCCAAAAATGGAGATTTCTGCTTGTAATGGGGATGAAGACAAAAGGTAGCACATATTATCCGCCTTTTGAAGGACTTGGGACAGATGCTGGTGATGGCATTTTTAACCATTCCCTTTCTGCATTGACACTGGGTTGTGGCCCCCACACCACGAATGGGAACTTTGCACCCTGCACCCCTTCTGGATGAATCATCCCCTTTACAACCTACAAACAGGGACCACGTGGAACATCCACCAAAACCATTCACCCTGTGGCAGAAGCAGGGAGCGTGGAGGGATGTACAGGGATAGACACACAAAGGATGTGCAGGCAAATGTGAGGGAGATCCATATGGGGATGCATGGGGATGTGTGGGGAGATGCACAGGGGATGTGCAGGGAGATGACAGAGGGATACTCTGACTAAGCAGTTTCCTTCCCCTGCAAAACTCACAAAGCCTGACCAGGACGCTGAGACAGGGGAGAGTCTGTTGCACCACCAAAAGTGCCTGGCTTGCACCCTGAAGGGAGTTTTCCTGCACCTGTCCTCTAGTGCAACAGCATCCCACAGGATCTGACTCACTATGGCTTGTTCCTCTCTACCTACAGGAGTTAAAACAGCCATCCTGGCCAGGTATCTGCTAATATCCACTCTGAACAGCTATCAAGAGAGACCCAAGAGGCAAGACTGCTGATAAACTCTGTAAGAGGCCTGTGGCATCCCTGAAGTCCTTATGTGCTTTTCCCTTAGTCACCCCTGCCAGGGTGGCCTCATATTACCCCTAATCAGGCGAAAGAGTGAAGGAAGGCCTGATTAATCCTGAGGGGAACACAGAATTTACTATTTATTTCCTGAGTCTAGACAATTGTCACACTTTATTTCTGAGAAAATAAATTCCAAATGTCTGGTGTTAATTATAGGAAGAGAGAAAAATTGAGCATGTCTATGTCCATACAGTCCATGTGTAAACTGGAATTATACTACATTCCCAGCTGAAAGGACTGTTCTCATTGATACACACAACTATTTACTCCTGCATTATTGCTGGGATGTCTAAACAGTGTTAATTTTCCTATCAACTGTTTACTAAAGGAAGTGGAGGGGGAAGAAGATGAAAAGCACACTGAGTGCCTTGTTTGCTTTCTAAGTGCTTCACTTAACTAGATAAGATTTCTCAAGAACTTGGTACCCATCTACTGCCAACCACAAGAAGCCACATCACACTCAAAATCCTAGGAAGTATAACCTTTCATTCTGAAAACAAAATGATTCAAAATAACAAGAGGATTAGCATCTTCTCATAAGTTCTTAAACAAATTCTGATCACTCCACATCATCCTGAAAGAATTCCTAGAAGTATACCCCGCAAAGCCCTGTTTTCAGCTGGCATCCCAAGCATTCTCTCCCCGTGTGAAGGGAAACAATTGCAAAATGGTGGCAGTATTGCTGGTTTTTTTGGACAAGATATTCATTGAACCCTCACCAACTGCTATAAACAGCTTTCAGCTGTGCATGTGGCTGCTACATTGGAATTTGCCCAGGTCGGGACTTTGACTCTCCTTCAGCTGTGAAGAAAATGGAACAAAACCATTCTTCATTTCTATCATCAGTTCAGTGCCTTCCATTTGGCAGAAACCTTTCAGAAAGTCTTAATTGTACAACCCAAATTCAAAAGGCTCCTATGGACTTAGCAATCGGTCAGTAGACAGTAACTGGAACAGTATCTAAGCCTCCTATTTCTATTCCTATTTTGCAGCTGTCCCTCTAGCATTTTGTGATGATCACAGATTGAGATGGTGTTTAATAATGAACGGGCAGTGCACATACATGCATGCTTTCCCAGTCAGGCATCACTCAAACTTCAGGGAACACCTGATGTACAGAAAGCATTACTCGCTTGTTTATTTGTCTCAGCATCATCTCTAAGGAAGTCTCCTGCAGAGCAAAAAACATCCCTGAAATATTCACACTTGGTGACATATGCCACTGCTGCATTTGTGTGGGGCATGAGTTTTCTTGGTGTTTTCTAAGTTCAGTTATCACTTGTGGAGTCCAAGCTGTTGTTTTTTTCAAAGCGTGAAACTTTGATTTTTAGTGACCAGTTTAACCTTTGGAATTTGCTGAGCAGACAATGCCTAAAGGAAAGACTCGACCAAAACCAGTGGTAGGCTCCCCCATCCATCTACTGCTAGGAAATGACCTTCTGCCTTCAGTCACTGCCAGCACTTGTCTTGCTGGCAAACCTAGCACCTTTTCTCTTGAGAAATCTGGTCTAGTGGAAGGTGTTGTCATCCATGCCAGGGGGTTGGAAAGAGATGATCTTTAAATCCCTTCCAATCCCAGCCACTCCATGGTTCTGTATTTCTAATAAGCTACAAAAATATCTCTGGTGCAACACCTAAATATTCTAATGCACAGAGGTAAATAAATACATGAAAAACTTGAAAAAAATTTTATTTTGTATCAAAATTTTACATGTTCATTCTAAAAATATGTAATTTAGTCAGGGTATTTTAAAAGAAAAACATAGAGGAGTTTCAGGATGCCTAATAAAATAGTTATTCCTCTAATATTTTTTTTCCACAAATCAAATGCATCATGGTCTAAGGACAACAGCAGAGGTTTTCTAACTATCACATGGAAAATATTATTAGTGCAGAACGCAGACTTTGCTGGTCTCTATAAAGCTTCGTATAGTTTGGGGCAAGCACACACGTATCAGTACAGCAACAATTATATGGTGTAATCCACTATTCAAAGCATTATCTTCTAAAAGTGGATTTTGAGTGTTACCTCTAGTGAAGGACTCAGGAGATGCACCTCCTCTTAAACTTAAGTCTAAATATATCATCTCTAAAGCACCTAAATTCACCAATGACTTCCCTCTTTGATCCCAATGCTGCCAGTGCCAGGGGAGTTTGGGAGATGCTGGAACCAATAGAGGCAGGCATTTCTCAGATATTTTACTATTTCAAAACCATTTCCTTAAATAACTTATTTTTTTAGTTTTTTCTGATTTTTACTTTGTATCATAGTATAAAGTGTGAGGGTTTAAATCACAGCAATTTTTACTTTATACCATACAAAGTTGCAGTACTAGTTGCTCTAATTCCCAACTATCCATGATGGACATGGTCCTAAAGCCTCCACTACAGCAACTCACAAAGCATCGTGTTGTATTTTCAGACATGCTTCTTAATGCTAAAGTATCAGGTTTAAAAATATCTTTAAGATAAATACATTTCTACAATCATCATCGAAAATGAAAGTAAGAATTTAGAGTAAGAATTCTTCTAAGAATTAAAATTTATCAGATGGTCTATGTCTGCAAGTTCAGCACATCTGCACCTGATATGGGCAGCATCACGGGGACACTGAGTAAAACGGAAAGCTATTTTAATGTCTGAATAGTAGTATGCATTAATCTGTTGATATAATAATAAATATTTTTACAGTGCCTGACTTCTCTGTATAAAACCTGTGGCTACTACTGGCTAAAATGTATAATAGCAAAATCTGGGTTGGATATAAATGTTTGTATTTCCATTAAGCCTACTTTTAAACAACTATAAAACATTTACAGACAGTTAAAACCAGTATTTTGTTACTGTTATCCATACACAAATCACTGGCAACAGACTAACTTCTAGCAAAACACCTGGGAAAGTTCTCAAAGTATCAGAAGTTCAGGACTACATGCAGCTTAGACAAGCATTCACAGAACTGATACAGCTTTTGTATCAGTTCTGCACAGGATATCAGTAGGAGCCAATATAATCCCCATTTTTAGTAACTGAGCAGGCTGCTGGTAGAAGCATGTGCTATCAGGTGTCCAGGCAAGCTGGAGTTCTGCTGTATGCTCAGTGTTGTCCATGCTTTAAGCTTCAAAAAACTTACAGTTTTAGTCGTATCACATATAACCCTAATTTATGTTTTTTTATAGCTATATAATGACAAAAATTACCTTTTCCACATTTAAGTTCCATACATGTAACTTTCCTACTTATTTTTTTCCTTTCAGTTCTGTTTAGTGATCTTGAAAAGGCAGTGCAGTTCTTTATCTTTCAGACTCCTTATATGCAAGGCATAGATAAGCATATCTCAACTTTTAAAGAATTTTAGGATCTTCAGATGTAAAGTTTTAAGAAAAAAATTAAAATTATCATTCTTGCATAAAAGTAACCTCAGAATTTTGAGCCTGCAGTAGCCAGCTGAGTTACAAGTGGTTTTTTTGTGTGTGTATGTATATAAAAATAACAAAGGAAGTACCCTCTCAAGCTCTGCAACATATTATCAGAAAAAAAACATCTCTATGACTCTATCATGGAATTTGAAAAGAACAATTCACCTATAAAACTGTATTGAAATATAAAAAAAATTCTTACAGCTAAAGTAAAAAAAAAAAACGGTTCAGCTCCATCAATTTGCTGTGCCACCTTCTTCTCACAGGTGCAGTTTCCAGGTACATTTAATGTGGTATGCTGTGAATACTGAGAAAACACTAAGGAATTTTTTTCAGTGTATTTCCTTTATCTTTCCAGGCTCAGACTACGTACCAAAATGAAAAAGCTAAATTGAAAGTGTGAGCATGATTATGAAGCATTTAGTTCCTCGGTAAGTTTTTATAATAGAAAAGCCCCTATGCTCAGGTAGGTACCCATGTAAAGGCTGGGTTCATTTTGGCATTAGTACTATGTATACCCCTAAGTTAGTAGCATGACATAATTTTGGTCAAGAAAATAATAAATAGCATCTGCAAGGGTCATCCCAGTCATAATATTCATGATTTCTCTATTATAATAAAGAATCTACAGCCAGGTTTGTCTCACACAGTGTAGCTTTTGAGCATATGAAGATAATTCAACTTAAACTGAGTCCTCAATGCGGGGGGTCAAGCTCAAAGTCCCACCACAGAAGTTGACAATCCTTGCCTATCTGGTCTATCCAAAAGGGTTATCTCCTCCAAGATCAGCACACCTGATATTTGTGCTATCAGCTGCTGTGGGGGCCTGTGGTTACAAGACCCACTTTTCCCAAAAAAGTTACTTCTGCCAGTGAGATTTCTCACAAAAAGGCTGTTGACCCCTACCCTTTCTTCCCAGTCCATCAGTACCATATGGGTACACTCTGAGCAGATATTGTTCTCCTTGGTTTTTCTCCTCATAGGGAAAAAATACAACATGACCACACTAACAAAGGTGTTTCTAGATTGTTAAAACAGGCTTTCTTCTCCTATTTACTGGCAAGAAAAATTATTCCAATTTCTAGGTGTTTGGGAGCCACTAGAGAATAGAGTGATGCATGGGCATTCCTCTGGGATTAAAGTATCTACTCACAGGATTGTAAGAGAACTACGGACTTACCTTGAAATAGAAAACTAATAGCAATTAAAATGCTTATTAAGCCTACTTTTTATCTTGAAAACCAACAAATGCTGCAGTAAATTTTTGCACTATGAAATGTATAAAGAACTTACAATTTGGCTTCTCAGCTTCCCTGCACTGCTACTGTGCTATTATAAACAGATTTACAAAACCAGTCGTTTTTCAACAGATTCGAGTTTAGCAGCCATAAATAACCATGAAAACCAGTAAAATAAACAATAAAGGAACTAGAATGAGGAACAGATGACAGTCATGACACTGTCCCGTACTACATTTAATCCCCACAGGTAGGTAGTATGTTCTTGAAATAAATCTGCAAGATATGTTTCTCAATGCTTAAAGAAAACAATTAGAATGATTTATCAGCAAAACAGAGAACATCTGTCAGTGCACTACAGCATTGCATGGAGTGTTCCAGAGGAGGTCAGCACCTGGTTTCACTCCTGACATGGTTTTTATATTCTGTATTCGAGATTTCGCAGTCAAGATGCACTTTGCATGTGTTCAGTCTCCTTACATTACTGTGCAGTGGCTCTTTTGAGAGTGGATATAGTTCCTGTAATCAGCAAGCTGCTTCAGGTACAAATTGGAAGGCCATCGGTGCATCTCTACGAAATTGCGCTCCTCCACTAGACAAAGCAATAGAGGAATTAAATGTAATATGCAAACATACAGCATAAGTGCACAGGCTGCAAAGTGTCTTTTAAAATTAGTTAAAAAACATCAAGGATATAAATGCAACATGAGAAATAAAGACGAGTGCTGCCAATTTTGCACAAGCTCTGCTATAGCCCAGACACACAAGTTATCACACGATGTTACGTTACTATTAGTTAGCAATTAACAAGTTGGTTCGTTGTTTTTTTTTTAATTAATACAATACTCATTAAAGAGAGCAGAGAAGTATTCTTAAAGATGTACATTCTTTGTACCTAGAGGATAACCATGTGTGGTAGTCAATTGCAAGGATCTTTCAATGCTGCAACACTACAAAACAGAGTATGTTAGTTCCTCGGCCAACAGTTAGTCTTAGGATCAGTACAAAATGCAAGGTGAGACACACAGTTAAGAATTCAGCAAGATTTTAATCTCTTATCGCATGTGGGTTTTGTCACTGACAAAATCAGGTAAAAGAATTTTTTTGCCATATTATTTAGATGAATCCCCTGTGTCTTTGCAGGAAGATGCATTTTCATCCCCCTACCCCAGATTTTCCAGAGTCAGCCTGCAGCAGTGGCTCCTGGTCCTTTGAGGGACTCAGACTTTTCTAGAGTTACACATCAGGAAGCAAATACACTGTTTTGGAAAATGAGTATCAGTTCCCTGGAAGAAATTAGGTTTATTTACTTGCATGGACAATAGTTGTTCAATTTCATGAGATCTGCTGGAGAGCACTGAAAGAATCCTATCTTGTTCAAGGAAAACTAAACAGTAAAAAAGAATGTATTAAAATGACCCATTACTTTGATTCAAATGTACAAACTAAACAAAATCATATAGATAATGTGAAAGGGTTAGCAAAAAATGTCCAAAGTGTTCCAGTCAATTCAGTTATGGATGGGAACCTGGCCATCAGAACAGGAACCAAAAAACAGGGTGATGCAGTGCTGGCTCTGTCACTTGCTGGTCCCGCAGTAGGGTGGTAAACCATCCCACTGGGGTAGAATATACAGTCTAAGGAAACCCTAATCATCTTCTCATGTAAAAGTGGTTTTGCCCAGAACATCACTTTTGATCTAAGCAGAACAAGAAAACACTTATTGTTTCAGAACTAACAGATAAATTACCTGAAAGTTCTTGAAATTCAGGCTTTTGACTGAAGATGAGGTAGTTAGTGGCAATAAAATGAAGAAGCCACGTTGAAAGGCAATCAGAATTGTGAAACTGTGAGAAGAAAGGAAACACAAACAACAAGTAATGGTAGCATGTCTAGAACAACCACTTCTCATATGGCAAAGTACTTCAAATTTTCCCTGTCCATATAGCAATTTACTAAATAAAGTTTTGACTGTGGGACAAACCAAAGGAAAAAACATTGATGGAAATATGAAAACAGCTGAAAACCCAAGAACGAATAGGAACAGAGATTATTAAGATCTTTAAAATCTTAGCAATTAAACAACTAATTAGAGTCAACATGATACCTTGGAGTTTTGATTTTTTTAAAATTTTTGTAGATCTTAGAAGTAGTTATGTAGTAAATGTAGATTTTAGAGTAGCAGCATATTATCCCTTTACCCTTTAACACTCCAACTACACGTAGCAAACCCTGTTACCTATTCCCATATCAATCCCCTAAATTCCACTGGCCTGTTTATTCTCATTTTCAAGGTAGAATTGTAGAGAACATCCCAACCCTATGCAAGAAGATATAGCCATAGACGCAACAATCTTCAGGCCTAGGACTCTGGAAGGCCTCCAAGGACATTATGTGCTCTGAGGAAGATGAAGATGAAGAAGAGGGGGTCCCAAAACGCCCCCAGACCCAATTCCCAAGAGGAGTGGCGGGGGCAGAACCCGGGCAGTGGTCGGACGGGGATTGCGTGAAAATCATTATAAAAACTGTGAACACCTGTATTTGAGAGCACACGTTGGGGGTATTCTAGAAAGCCTGGGGGCTCATTAAAGCCCTTGTATCCTTATCTTATCTCCTACCTAATTTGTCTTGGAGTCTTTTGTTCCCCACAGCCATTTAGGCAACAACATATATATTCTTATTTAACACGTACAACACATACCTTAGCTTTTTTTAGCAAGCTAACAATACTGAGACTGGTGGATGCCAGTTCCCTGCTAGGCATGCTCTGGAGCTGCGTGATAATATAGAGCTCACAAATATGCTGAAGTCTCATTACTTGGTACATCTCTGCACAGATCAACAGAGACATAGCCTGGAGAATACTGGCTGAAAAACAACAAAACATATATTTACATGTATTTTACCTTTCTGACAAGCTGATCAAAGCTACTTTTCACTAAGTCATCCTTTAAATACATAGCAACAAGCACAAAATCAAACTCCTGTGATCACCTTATTTTTCAGTATTATAATTTTAAGCTTGCTATATCACCTTTTTCCAGGTAAGCTATTTCATTAAGGAGAAAAGAGTGTTTAGAACTTTTCAGTAGGTAGGTGTAAAAAATTCCTGTCAATATCCTGTATCTTGAAGATGCTGAGTCAAGTGCTGCTAATCTACTGAAGTTATGACTGAGGATTTAGTTTTCCAACTTCTTTTCCATAAAAATATTTCTATGATACTTTTACAAGAAAATATAGTAAAAAGGCCAAATACAAACCAGAACCACCATGTTTTTTAAAATATATTATGGTGGTTGCAAACTTGAACTGATGGACAAGGAAATGTTAGGCTGAGTGAAAAGAGAAACCTACAGTAAAACTAAGAACAAAGTAGAATTATTACAAAAGAAAGCAAAAGAAAAAATACTTGTCACAATGCTATTAATTCATTCATTATATTAAGGGAAAATCAGCTGTATTTAAATAATATTTCATACTTAGTATGTAGATTTTCTTCTCATAAAAAAAGACATAGGTTAAGACACAAAGAATATTTTAGCTCTATTTTACTTGCCAAATGCTCCAGTTGACATACTTTTTTCCTGGTTTTACATACAAGTAAGATATCCATGCGTATAAATAAGTAAATCTTAACATTTGACCTTGTTTATATGGAAGTTAACTATGTGCATGTTAAAAAAATGACAATTTTGAAATAAAACCCAGAATAAGGACTAGAAAGCAGTATTATTGTGATGCAGAAAGAAAATTCCAAATATGGTAATGGATTAGGAATGAAACTTCACTTTTTTGAGTCTTGCTATGTAAGTACAAATCAAATAAATAATTTTTTCAGTAATATTTGTTCTGCCTACAGCTGATTTTAGTTGATTTGTTTACTCCACCATATGAACAAGTTCTCTTTCTAGAGACATTAAAATACTGGCATTTTTCACTGGAAGAAATGCTGCTACATTACTCTCTATCAATGCCCCGCTGTGGAAAAATGAGTCACAGGTATCAGTCACAAGTATACATGTATTTTAAAATTTTCTTACCTGGGCAGCAGGAGTCAGTATAAAGATACTCTAGAAAGGAGAGGAAAGTGTCTTTGGAAACCCCATACACTGGAACTAGGGCACTATTTGCCTCTAGATAATTACCATTAAACATAGCTGCCATAACCTCACAGCGAGCCACCAGAACTGCCCTGTGGGCTGGTACAGTTGCACCTGGCAAGACACAAGATAAAAATACACAGTGATTTTATATACACAGAAAGGTCTTTCTTTTAAAGCTCATGCTGTCTTAGAACGTCTTTACTTCACTGAACACGATTAAAGTGTTTGAAGTTAACAGTAACTTATAGCATACTCACTTCACACCGGCCAAGATGATCACATCTTCCTAGCAGCCACCAGCAAACAAAACGGAATGCCAAATTTTTTATGACAGCCTACTCCCAACACCAGAGGCTACAAATAGGGTAAAATTTTATGCCAGAAATGGGCTTTCAAACACCAAAAACTCCGACACCACTGTACTTCAGATGTCCTGTGCTTGTGCAGGTGGCAGCATGAGTGAGAATAAAATAAAATAAAATAAAATAAAATAAAATAAAATAAAATAAAATAAAATAAAATAAAATAAAATAAAATAAAATAAATAAAATAAAATAAAATATAATTAAACAAAAATGAAACAGACTAAACCAAAACAGAACTGACAAAATAGAATAAATCAGTTCACAGTAACTGAACCTCCATTCCACTGTGCAAATAGGCAATGCTATGAATTGTTATGCAAATGATCTGTGTTTGGATTTGATGATCTTAAGGGTCTTCTTCAATCTAAATCATTCTATGATTTTATGAGTAATCTGTGTTCACCAGTACCCCTTGGTAAAGAACGTGTGTACCAGAAGAATCACACAAAGCAGAGAAAGGCAAATTACTCCAGATGGAATCCCACTAAGTCCAGTAAGTAAGTAGAAATTTACCTGGATTAAGTATTTTGCCTCAGTGAATTTCCAGATAGTTGTCTTAGGGAAAAAAAAGGCTGATGAATTTGTCCAGAAATTTATTCACTTTGTATTATTTGCAAGTGAATTCTCTACTTTACTGCAATACTTGGAAAACCTAGTGAGGCCAAGAGTCATGTGTGGTAGAGGTCTTACAGGCTCTTAATGAAAGTGCTGCCAGCCCTGACACTCAGAATGGTGCAGAGTCTAGCTGAACTAAGAAGTCCTGTCTGTGCTCAAGACAGTGCCAAGCAAGTGCCAGTCAGGACAGCAACTATAATGGAAATGAGCTTTTACAGTTCCATATAAATGTTTTAACCAAAATTATAATACACAGATTAACTGACATGCAATATAAATATACTGGAAATACTTACAAAGAAGTTTTGTCTTCATTTTCTCTTTAATCACAACACTGGCATCAATCTAATTCTTTGAAGTCATCTGGCACTTTTTAAATTTTTTGTTCTATTTCTTTTCCCCTGTGCTTCTACTTCCAAAATGCCTAAGCTGCATACAAAATGTATATATTTCTATATAGAGAGAACACTTGCTTGTGGTCATGACACAAGTAATACATATGATGCTGCTGAGATGTAGAATGCATGCAGTTCTGTATGTGCATGTAAATGGACATCTATCTACTAATTAGGAGGTTCAGTCACTTTATGGGTATTAACACAAACACAATGGGCTCCCATTTTCCAAGGCTCCCAAGGACTTTTGTAAGCTAGAAAGCTCAAAGCAGTGCTCAGTATCCAAGGAATTACTTGGTAACTTACAAGTTTGTCTGATCAAGACTTAAGCCTTCAGTTTCTTAGTAGTTATTTAATTTTAATACAGTTGTTGTGGTTGATGAATTAGAGAAAAAGGATTGGAAGATGTATCAAGTCTTGGAAAAAACACTTCACATTTTACCAGTGGACACACATGCTTTTTTAAAATACTTGCCAACACATTCATTTGGATTTTTTCCTGCAAAATATATAGTGTTGTTCTGATTTCACCAGCTTCCCACAAAGCCTCTTTCAGGAGTAGGACACTGAGGTGAATTGTTCATGTCATTGCACTCAACATCAGTACTGTCCTCTCATTTTCAAAAACATTTTTGTGGGTTTTTTTCCTGCACATTAAATAGAACACCTAGAAAGGATTTCCTTGCCCTTGCGTACTTATACTTGAGGGATTAATGCTTCCTAAGTGAAGTATTTAGATATAAAGCTGAAAGTAATTAAACAACTCTCTAATTCTAAAAGACTATTTCTGCATGAAGGGTGACAACTGAGAAAATCATTAAGCATTTAAAACCCATCTCATTCTTATTCTCACAAACGCACGCTACACATTTCTCCGCCTTTATCTTTCATTTCAAGGATGAATACATTTAATTTCCAGAAATGACACTGTAGCATGTCAGGCAGTAAAATGTCGTGGGTGTTGATGGCACCAGATCTGCAGGTCATCAAACCCCAGCACATGTACGTGCATTGCTGGGTTGCCCATGCTGGTAAAGCCTGAGGAAGCAAGTCCCTGTCAGCTTCCGGAGGGACAAGAAAGGCAATCCGCAGCCAGAAGCAGCCTGAGATGCACAGAGGGAAGGCGGAGTCAATAACCACCATCTCTGGTCTTTTCACTGAGGGCAATGAGCACAGATGTGGAGACCATGACTAACCAAAGCGTGATGCAGGGTAGAACCCTTGAATATGTTCCAGTCCTTGTGTGGGTGGGAACAGCAGTGAGATAAATATAAAATAAAGTAAACTAAAATAAAATAAACCAAAATGAAATAGAATGAACCAAAGTAGAATAAAGAATAATAAAACAAAACAATATAAAATAAAACAAAGTAAAACAAGATAAAAAAACCCAAACCAAACCAGAATAAACCAAAAAATAATATAATAACAATAAATCAAAATATAATAGAATATAATAGAACAAAATCGAATCAAGTCACTGATGCTGTTGTGCAATTCCTGTTTTAGCCTTGCTGCTGTGGCACTGCTATTCCTGTAGCACATCCCTCATTTTATTAAGCCTCCAAGGGGTGCATGTCAATCAGGGAGGCACAAAGTCTACCATGACAGGCAAAGGCTATTCATACAGGCTTAGCCCAGATAAACCATGCTGATAATGGACACTGCTGCAGGGCATCCACAGGGACAAGCTTTCCCTGCCTTCCACAGTGACAGCAAATTTCCTTCGTTGTGATGCCACAGAACACGGTGGCCTCCATGTCCCACGCTCCTGCAGAGGGGATAAAAGATAAAGGCTGGAGTCACAGTGGTGCCCATGCCAAGGGGAACAGAGGTGCCTTACCTTGTATTTTGAAGATGACATCAGCTAGGACAGGTGTGTTAAAGAACAGCCTGAGGGAAGTATTATACAACTGCTTTATCTGGTGAGACCTGCAGTCCTTTACAGGGTTTAGCTGAAAAATAATCGGAAATAAAGCACTGTCACGTGTAGTTGCCCACAGAATTAAAGACTACAGGACATCATTTATATGGGGAAACTACACAACAGCCTCTCTCACGCACATTCCTCTGCAATCACCTTTATCATCTATTTCCCTATTCCCTACAGTGCAGCAGCTCCAAGGGGGCTCTGCCTCCCACAGTCACACCCCAGCTTTCACACTGTCCTGTCTGATCTGTGACAAAACTCCCTCTTCCAGCGCCTCCACAAAGGCGTGGGTACATCAGAGTTTCCTAGACTCCCCACTTTTCCACGCAGTCCCTGTTCAGTCCCAACGCTGCAGTTACACAAGGTTTGAGGACTCTGGGGGGAGCAGGGTGGGGGACACACATACACACACATACGTCCGCCCCCAGCACAATGCTGTGCACAGATACAAGGCAGCTGAAAGTTTGTGTTTCTTGATATTGCCCTGTTATTGCCTCCACAGAGGCAGGGGGAGCTCACAGGCTGCAACATACACTTCTCTTACAAAAATCTGGGCCTGCCAGTGTTGAGACCCTCCAAAACCCAGTATATTCCCAGTTAGTTTTCAGTTTTGGTTTTCTTACCTTCAAAATGGAAGCTAAAGGTACCAAAAGGAACAGCATTAAAATCATATTGCTAGACTGTGATAGGTGGAATTCACAGGAGGTTAAATTAACCGTTAAAATATTAAATTATTATTTATCATTTTTTAAAATTATAAAATTAAGATTCCTTTTTTTTGGTCTTCAAAGAAAAATGTTTTAATGTAAAGTAGAAGTAGTTTGAAGGCATAAAAAAAGAACAAAAGAAACAAAGACAACTCAGGCTTATTGTCTTGAAAGTTTTCAGTCCTTTCCAAGTCCAAAACTATGTATGTTTTAGTTGCAGACACTTAGGACTGGCAAGCCTACAACTGAGTAATCAGAAGCTTGAAACAGCTCAGTAACTTTTTGATCTTTATTTTGTGTTATCTCAAGAGAGTCTGAGATTGGTTCCAGCTTAGACAGATGGAAATACTTCGATCAAATTCTGTATCATCAGGGAATATACAAGCTCCACCAGCAAATGACTGTTAAAACTAGCTCTATATTGTAACTTTTTCTTAAATTAATAATGGGAAAAAAATTACATTTTACTGTGAAGTCATCTACTGAATTAAAGATATTGACAGCTTTCCACATCACAGCACTTGTAAGAGAAACCACCCCTTCGGATCTACTGCAGAATCCCAACTTTTGGCATATGTTCAGGAAAGCAAAGCTTTCCTGGGCAGCCTCTATTACATGGGAATTAGCAACACATAATCATATTGTCAGACAATGTGCAAAGCTGTGAATACAAGTAATCCTTTTAGAATACCCACTTGTGTGATTTTTACTGATTACATTAATTCTGCACATTGCATCAGCATCTCCATATTTCTATGCTGTATGTGCCTGCAAACACCCACTGATGACACAGTACAGGCTCTGAAAGCCAAAATCACTTTAAAACAAAGGCTGACAAGGAAACCTTGCCTACAAAATAATTTTTTAAGATTTAAGTAACTAACAGTGACCCCAAGGCAGCCAGATGTACCTTCCCTGGAGTTTTCAGGATGCATTTAACTTTCTCAAGCACTTGTTCAGTTTTTTCTGCATCCTTCAACTTCTTTTTTACATCCTCTTCTAATCGTTCCCACTGGAAAGCACCTGTAACAAGACCAGGAAGAGATGGATTAGAAATCAACAAGGCACAGGCCTCAGCAGGCAAAGAGGATATCAACACCAAACAGATCCCACAGAAACCTTATTCTGTTGCATTTAGCTCAGCCAAATGTGATGTTTAGGAAGGGCAAGATGCACTTCTTGCACAACAGAACTTTCACGGTACTTTACAGAGTGTAAGTACCAACAGCCTAGAGTATCTCACTTTCGAACTCTATTTCTGAATTCCTCCCAGCTCAATCACTACATATTGCAGGTAGACATTCAGAAAAAAAAAAAATTCTCAACGTTTGAATATTTGGAGAATTTCTTTAACTGAACTGTGTAGTTCTGCAACTACACAGTTTCACACCTCTTTGACATAAAGGAAGGCAAAAAGTAAAATTAGTGCACACAAGGCAGAAGACAGAAGTTGTAAATAGTAACAGATGAAGATGTCTACAAAGATGTTTAGTGTGGAAAAAAGGAAGCTCAGCAGGGACCTTATTGCTCTCTATAATAACCTGGCAGGAGGTTGTAGCCAGGGGGTCAGTCTCTTCTCACAGGTAACAAGTGACAGGACAAGAAGAAAGGGCCTCAAGTTGTGCCAGGAGACGTTTAGATTGGGTATCAGGAAAATTTCTTCACCTAAACGGTTGTCAAGCACTGGAATAAGCTGCCTAGGGCAGTGGTGGAGTCACCATCCCTGGAGGGACTTAAAAGATGTGTATATGTGGTATTTGGGGACATGGTTTAGTGGTGGCTTGCCAGTGCTGGGTTAGTGGTTGAACTTGATATCTTTTCCAACATGAACTGTTCTATGATTCTATGATTCCAAGACACTGCACTTATCCATCACCTGCTGAAATTCCAGTTTTAATCCTCTATTCATGTCTCCAATAAATAAGAACAAAAAAAAATCCATTCACACTGAAAAACTTCTGTATCTGTTCTTTATGTTTGGCACTGTTTTGGAAAGAACTTCAGTGTACAATCTATAACTGAAAGCTGAGATTCTTTCTTGTGCCTTCACAAGCCAGTTCTCATGTCTCAGCTACTAAAGCAGAAATACTTTTTATATGTCAGGCAGACATTAGTACAAAAATATTGATTGAAATTCTTTAGAGTTGCAGCTCTAACACTGTAATTATTTGTGGTCTTTTTTTTTTTTAAGTATTGCACTTAAAATCAGAATACATCATTAAAAGGCCTAATAATTCTTTCAACAAATATAAAAAAAATATATTCTTATGTACTCACAGGTTGAAAAATATTTTACAAAGAACAAAGAGATATTTAGTATTTCCATTAAAAAAAAAAAGGACAACAAAATAAACTTTCAGCTGAAGATTCCTAAGAAACACCTGAAAAGGTAGGAAAATATCAGTGCCGTTTTAATAGACAGATGGCATTAGGTAGGTGAGGTCATTGTCTGTACTGAATTCGGAGCAAAGCTCCCGCAACATCACAGGTCCCTACACTCCAACCATTTACCACCATTTTCTTCTCAGCAGAAAAATTACTTGAGTTTTCTTAAGTGACCCTGTACTTTTTGCCTCTGGGTTTAGAATATGCAATCATTCAAAATATTTTAAAAGTCTGGGATCTGAAACTGTCCCAAACCCTAGATTTTTTTTTGCAAAGCTTTTGAATATTACTGATGTTAGTTTATTGACTAACTTAATTTAGGTTCAGTAGATCTGGACTGAAAACTAATGAAATTTTTATTAAATCTAGGCAACGTGCTTTTTTTCATGTAGACATTGCTCAGACACAGGGTAGAAACACGGTGAAACATCATCTTGCAACAGCAAAGACGTGTTCCTCGGGGTGGTGCACATACTCCTTCAAGAGCCAACAGCCGCATAGGAAAGGAACAGCCAGACCTGTTCCTGGCACGTACCTGAATAAATGAAGTGGAGGATGTCAGGGAGAGAAGAGCAGAAGACAGAGTCCTTCACCACCACCCTTACGGGCAGGACACAGGGTGGCGCCTCATGGGGGGCCGTGGAGGAGGCAGCTCCCGCCTCCACTGCGAAGAGACTCTGTGCCATCTGCACGATGGAGGCGTCATGGATGTCAGCGGGGCTTTTCACCCCGAAGAGCAGCATGAAGAGGGGGCTGACGGAGCAGAGGATGACCTTGTGGGCCTCCACAACTGTGCTGAGGTCCTCGGGGTAGAAGGCCACATCAGCACACTGGCAGCCACAGAGCAGATTGTGCAGGTCCGTGTTGTAGTGGGAGGCTTCACCCTTCAGGATTGGCATTTTTTCTGTGAAAGACAAGAAGTCAGTCTCTAAAACTGAAGCAAGTGTTAACCACCGGACAACTGACCTGGTCAAATGAGGGACAATTTCTGAAAGAAGCATTCAATAACAAAACTTCTTACACGCCATTTGAACGTCTTCAGTAAAATACTCTAAAAAGGGAAATAGTTGTTATAGTAAAAAAGAAAAACCAACAAATACTTAGTTTAATAGTAAGTGTCCATCCTTTCATGAACCCTCTTTAGACAGTTAGATTACAAAGAAATCTTGACTGTGTATCCCAAACCTAAGGGGTCTGAGCAAATTTCTAGCATGTGTAAGAAGAAACAACAACAAATTTAGAGGTAATTACTTGTCAGTAATTATTTCACTGTAATTATTTCACTGAATAAATGCATCAGATGCTTATAAATCACATGCAGAGGCCAAACAACTCTCCCTTGCTTTATCTGCAGCAAATAAAAACATTACTTGATGATACTGTAGAGTAATAATTCATGATCTAATAACTTCCTTTGTCTGTAAAGCTTCTATGTAAAGCTTGTACTAATCCATGTTTTCATCATTTTATCAAGTCAACCAGAAAAACACTATTAGTTTTATCTAAAATTAACTAGAAGTTCATTGCAATGTTGCATATTGCCATACAATTCTCCCCAAAATAACTGAACCATCACTAGAAGACAATGTAACTAGAGCAACACAACCAGAACAGCTGACAGAACAGTTCACAGCAACAATTACAAACGTTAACTGCGCAAAGAGCATGACACACATAATGAACAACAACAGAGATCAGATATCAGTGAGCACCTGGCTGTTCAAGCTGAGGTGGCTGGACTCGATGGCCCTTCTGAATCTTTTTCCTTTTCTTCATTTTTTCAGATGACTTCTGATTCAAACTTTGGATCATAAAATATTCCAGCTAAAACAAGAAATATATTTTTTTTAAAAAAATTCTAATTATTTAAGAAGAACCTAGACATAAACTAAGAAATATAAGCAGGTAATGTATGCAGGACTGAAGACACTGACACTATGACCAGACATACAGGAGAGTCCCAACACTCTTTTACCAGAAGCTACCATATTTAGGTGGAATTAGCACTATTTAAAAGACTATTTATTCAAATGATGGTGGTTAATTCTTGTGTACTTTATCTTCCTAGAAATGACAGACACAAAGATGCCCAATTTAACAACCCCTGTATATGCTAATTGTATCTTGTCGAGTGAAAGTGGCCAACTTATTTCTCTGTGACACACGGATTTCTTAAACCTTCCTAGTTAAAACCACAACCTTGATACTGCAAATTCAGCTACAAAGATAGAATCCTAGAACAGCTGGGCTTGGAAGGGACCTTAAAGACCATCCAGTTCCAATCCCCCTGCCATAGGCAAGGACACCTTCCACTGGACCACGCTGTTCCAAGCCCCATCCAACCTGGTCTGGGACACTTCTGGCAAGGGGGCATCCACAGCATCGCTGATCAAATCTGTTCCGGTGCCTCACCACCCTCACAGTGGAGAATTTCTTCCTAGTATCTAACCTAAACCTCTTATCTGTGGGAACTTGGTGGAAGAGCTTGTCCTGTGCCTCCACTCACTCTCCAAAGCCCTGACATGAGTTGTGCACCTCCCACCTGTGCCACGCTGCTTCCAACCCAGTGAATTCTCACTCACCACTCCTCCAAAGTACTTCTGTATGTAGAAGTCATTAAGAGTGTGCAGTTCCAGATAAGTGGCTCCTAGTTCCTTTGCAAGCTGAACTCCCTCAGACGTTGTGACACAGCTCCTCCTGTCTGAAGTGCACAGGGGACAGGTGCAAGGCACTCCTGGGGTAAAAAGTGATGAAAAAAAAAAGGCAATTTTTGTCAAATGATCTGGAATTCTTAGATTCCTAAATAATTGTAAAGATTTAGAAAGGAACCATGCAGGAAATGGAAATGTAATTTTACAGGAAGAAATCTGTAATTACTGACCACCCCCCCCAACTTCTTATTAATCAGTTCAAAATACCAGCCTCTCTACAAAGCTCAGTATACATTACATTAGTATTACTTACTCAATTTGTTAAGGTAGAAAAGTCCAGACAGACTTCCAGAAGCCAAGTTTGGCTTTAGTTCATGCTGAGGTCTTGTAATAGCCTGGTAATGTTACCACTTATTAATGTCACACTTAAACTCATTTGAGTACTGTGGCCTGTCCATGCAGGAAGCACACACAGTAATGGAAGGGGAAAAAAGGGGAAAACTTCTACTCCAGACCAAACTGTGATGGGTATGTACCTACTGTGGAACATGGCTCAATTACACATATTTTACATGTATTTTTTTGAAACCAAAATAGGTATTTTTAAGATTATGGCAGTAACTGTTAAAAAGCTTTTAACCACTCTGGCTCAGCTTTGCTTAATGCCAGTAAGAACCTGCCAGCCATGTATGTGTTTTCAAATGTGCTGTCCATGTTACTGTCTTCTGCCTAGACCTATGGATAACATCTAATAAATGAGATTTTTTTTTATATAATTTATTTTAGCAGCACCATTTACCACTACAGAGGATTAAGATCTTAGTAGTTTGTATGAGCAAACTGCTGTGTTCACAAATACCTCCTAGAAACAAAAGAGTTCTCTGTGTGCACAGCAGTTTGCTCTGACAGGTCCCAGTGCAAACCCAGAGATCCAGCCCAGTGTCTTCCATGGCCACATTATTTAGGGATGAAAATAGGAAAAAAAAAAAGGTGGAAAAGAAAAAAAACCACTGATAGTAGAGTCACACAGTGCGGTGCTATACTGTGCTTAAATACAAAGTGTAAGAAAAGGCATGGACGGGGAAGACAATGTAGCCTTTAGAATGGCAGATTTATTACTCCCAAAAAATCAGAGCATAAAAACATTTAGTCATTATCAGTGAATTACTAAAGGAAAAAAAATGAATATTTATTGTGATGTAGTTATTTAACCGTCCTTTATCAGTCACTGAGCTAGAAGATCTGTAAGTAGACCCTGGCAAAACTGAGCACTCCATCCAGAGAAGATGCACTTCATATAGCTGAATATTTCTATGTACATTATAAAATAAATGTCTACACCTATAACCATCATGTCCCTTACTCATTAACAGGAGGGATGCTCAGAAACAATTGTTTTAATCAACTCATAAAGTAAAAGGCAAGTCAGGCTCGTGTTTTGCATTCATTGCTGTAGGAAAAGAAAAAATTAAAAATCAGGTCCAGTGACTAAAAAAACCATGTGAAAGTCAATAAAAACACAATGGAAAAACATTTGGAAATACAGAATAAATTTCTGCTCTATGGGCATCTGTGGTACTCTTTCTGAACTTTAATTACCTGCTGTAGACAGGAGCTACTAATGTCTACCCAAAAGGTGAACATGTTCTCATTGCCCTTGTTAGCTGCTGGATGCTTGTAAGTCAACTCTGTCACTATGCAGATGTGAGACTCTGATTTCCACATTGTTTAAACAGCCACAACAACAGCTTTAAGTATTCTGTGTAAAATCAGTTTGTGCTGTTCTCACAGCAGACTGGACAAGGCATTGTGTGGACAGGTAAGCTACACCACAGCTATACCATATCTACACCATAACTACCAAAACAGGTCAACTCTGTTGATGCAGCAGCACGTGACACTTTGTGCTGCCTGAAAGGCTGGTGTGTCCATTCATCTGATGATATCCTGGAGAATTTCAAGGTTTTTCCCACCAGTTCTCCAGTGTTTGCAAATTGGTAGATATATATTTTAATCTCATACACTCGAGGTACTTTATACCTGAGAGAAGACCACAGAGAACTCTTAACCTTAGTGTTCATGTCACATAAGCAAATACATGTTTATTAATCCAAAGGACAAGATTAAATCCCCATGTGCGATGGCTCCACAAGAAGAGTTGTTGCAGAGGTTAAAGAAGGATAGGTTGCCTTTCATCACTGGAGTTAACTAAGCACAATGTTCTTGACAATATATCAGTCTATAGAGCCATAATACATGTGCATATTACTGTCATCCTGACAGACTAATTGTTTCTGTAAGTAATTTGGAAAAACAACCAGCTTCAACTGAAATTACACCATACCTAACTTCCAAATGAGATTTTAACTGTTGTTATAGGGGGTTGGATACATACCGTTTTTTCTTGCACCAACAGCAGAAATTATTACTGGAACTGAGCAGTGGTTTAATGCTTTTTTTACCATTGGGACATAACTTTCCTTTAGTTCTTGAAATGAAGTCTTATCATTGACAGAATATTTAATCACAATAATATCAGCTCCTCCAATGAGTCTGCAAGAGGTGTACCAGTCACTGGCAAATATATCCTAAAAAGAAAAAAAAATTAATCAACATTTTAGTGTCTATAAAGAGAAAGGAGAAATATTCAATATTCTTAATGAAAAACTTTACAGAAGTATTTTTGACAGATTAGCTCTTATTTGAAGACATACAATAAAGAGCAGAATTCATATTTTGTAATTTCCTTGTTTTGAGAACAAGTTGATTATAATACAAAATAAATGTCTTCTATGGATACAGGAATTCTTCAAGAAGAAAAAAACCAGGTTTTATCTAGGAATACTCTTTGCAGGAAAAAGTTAATTGGTTTAGTCACTTAACTTCAAATTTATTTCATTTAGAAAATAAAAGCATCTTTGGTGGTGAAGGTTTTCGCAATTCATACAAAAACATTATCAACTATACTATTTTAGAGAAAGGGTTCCACGGAACTATATTATGTACCTATGAGTCGTTAAATTTAAATTTAATAAATTCAGTGGCATTTTTATCTGTTTCACAAGAGATTCCATATAGCTTTAACAAGTGTTAATGTCTTCAGAATAAGGATTTCAATCACATATCTAAACTTTCTTTTTCAATATTGTCTTCAATTTTCTGTTATTCTGTGCTGTAAGACTTACACTCTAAAACTGTTTGATATCCTGTTATTTTACAACAGTGCCATATCCATATGCAATACACAGTTATGATGTATTTGTCATGGAACTAAGCTCAGAAATACCAGGGTATTTTTATACGTAAAATCAATGGAAAATTCTTGACACAAATCTGGAACAGGTCCAGAGAACTGAAAAACAACTCAAAACCCCTGAAATACTGGCACCTCTTGGAACAGAGAAACCTGGTTTTGTCCTTCCAATACTTAAAGGGGGCTTATGAGAAAGATGGGGAAAAACTTTTTAAGAGGGCCTGCTGTGATAGGATAAGGTAAATTTAAACTAAAAGAAGGTAGATTTAGGTTGACCATAAGGATAAGATAAGGTGAGGATGGTGAGGCCCTGGCACAGGTTGTCCAGAGAAGCTGCAGCTGCCCCATCCTTGGAAGTGTTCAAGGTCCTGTTGGATGGGGCTCTGAGCAAACTGCTCAACCCCCATGGCAGGGGGGGTTGGAATGAGAGGATCCTTAAAGTCCCTTCCAACCCAAACTATGCTGTGATTCTGTGATTCTGCAGCAGCCCTGAATAGCATGAGGCAAAACTAGAACTTGGGATCTTGAGCAAAAAAAATGGAAATCAGCAGTGATGAAATAAAGATTATGTGAAGAAGTGAAATAAAAGAGCACAGAAGAAGTGATTAAAGGTTACAAAGTTTGGGTTGGGGAGGATGCATGTGAATTTTGAAGAACAAGTCACAGAAATAAGAGCATTAATGGGAGTCTAATACATAAAAGATTAGTAATATCAACAAGTGATGTGACTTCCATTGCCAATAAAACTATTTTTGATCACTTCAAAAGGGTCATTGTTTGAAACATCGTGAGGTAGCTGCAATCCTTTAAGTACAAGAAGTAGCATGACCTTGACGGAAATCAAAGTCAGCAAATATTTGAATATTTGCCTAAACTGTCAGTGCACATCATTCCCAACTCAGGTCTTGCCTCAACAAAGAAATAAGTCACAAAATAAATTATAAGAGGCATTCCATTGATTTAATAGATACTCTTATTCTGCAATAAGTAAACCACAATTAACGATTTATCAAGAACAGTTCTTATATGATTAACCATGTTGACAAGAGAGCACTTTAAATGCACTGCTCTTGGTATTTTCATTTTTGAAACAACTCAGTCAGAGACTATTATAATCCCAGGTTAAGGGAAGTCTCAACTAGCATTTAGTAGAATCATGTAGGCTCTGTTAAGAATATAACATTTACACAAAAATGTAGCACCTCTAGGAGTTAAGACTACCAGCTACAGTGCTTCGAGACAGCCAGCTAGATGGGCACTTGCAGTACATGATCACACAGGAAGGAAAAAATTGAGAATTTCCAAGAGACACCTTTAGGACGTTTTAGCTAACGAAGATCCCAACAGAGAATTTTCAGTAGGGTTGTGTACATTTAAGACAACAAAGGATTAAGGGAAAAATACAATACAAAGCAAAAAATAGAATATTTAGCTGTTCTGTGTTGGCAGATGCCTGATCCTTTGCAATTTTCTTCTAATTGTCTGTCTTCAAGTTAAGCCCAGGTTTGCAACCACCCATCTCAACATAACCAAGGTGTAGAGCAAAAATACACAATAACTCTGCCACAACTTCAAGCAAAAATAATGAAAGGATGTTTTCGGAAACTTCTCACAGAATTTAATAGGTATTCTTTCACATGTAGTATTATAGTTCTATATAATTTATAGCTCCTTCCACTTTACAATGGAGCTAAGTCTCATGTTACCTAGCAAAGATTTTGGGAAGATTTCTAAGGTTTTGGTCAATATGAACACAGTCATGCCCACGTGAAGAACAAACTTTGCCTCTCTTGCTTAGTATCAGCATAAAACTAGTCCTTGACCTACAGCAGAGAACAGGGCTTCTGGATACCAAAGCACACTGAGCTGTGGGTCCATCCTGACACCAGCTCCACTAGCAGGAGAGGACAGGACACCAGGTAACCCACACAGACAGACACACCTGCTGCTCTGGCCCCAGCTCTCATCCTGGCTCTGTATGGAGAGCATCATCCAGTAAAACTGTCCTGGAAGTCTCTTCATGCCCTACTCGACCAATGGCACCCCTAACGCTGTTCTTAGAATCACAGAATCGTTTACCTCAGAAAAGATCTCAAAGATCATTGAGCACAACCATTAACCCAGCACTGCCAAGCCCACTGCTGAACCATGTCCCTAAGCAATGCATCTATGTCTTTTAAATCCCTCCAGGTGACTCCACAACTGCCCTGGGCAGCCTGTTCATATATTTGACAACCCTGTAGGTGAAGAAATTTCCCTGATATCCAATCTAAACCTCTCCGTTTCAATCTGAGGTTGTTTCATTTCATCCTATTGCTTGTTACTTGTTGATGGGAATCTCAACAGAGAATGCTGAGATTCATGCATGAGCTTGATCATGTATAACAAAACAGTGGTTGAAGAGGTCAATGTAACATAGGGGAAAAAACGTAAGAGGTTTGGCTTTTTTTTTCCTAGTGAAAATAATACTAATAGGAAAAGCAGTTACATTCTGGAAAACAAAACAATAAAAAGAAAATATGGTCATAGCCTCATATGATGCCCCCATCCGTACTGTACTGAGCCCAACTTTCTGTATTTTCATCTCTGCAGGTATGAGGAAAACTAGCAAAATCCTTACTGGAAACAACCATGCAGGAGTGCAAATATATCTCTTTGTTTAACTACTAGGAGAAAGAAATCCTATAGAAACAAGATGGAGGCTGTCAGAGTTTCCTGAGTGTGTGTGTGGCTGCATGTCATAGCAGCTTTGTGGAGATCTGTGCACTATGCCACAAGCATGTCTGTCTGTTAATCTTATCAAGAAGGATTTTACCAAATTTTTTGAAGTTCTGGTGGGGATGGACCTTACTTTCCCAGTAAAGGTCAGCCATGGGCACATCAGGAACTGAAAACTGCAGAATGTGCCAACTCAGCATCTCAGGACACCCAATTTCTGCTACTGTTGTGCAGTTTCTTTATACCCTTACACACTAGATTTAACATCCCTTAAGCCCCTCTAGCAACAATATGTTATTTGCACAAAGCATTACTGAGACAGAGCATCTAGAGCCTCCTTCACTATCACTTTTAGAGAACCTTTTGTGCAAAAATGACAGAGGGAATTTCTTCAGGTGATGAGCAACAGTTCAGATTCAGGAATAACCTTACTTTCAGGTTCCATCTATGAAATTCCTGTAGCAGCTCTTCCCCATCACAGTTCCTGCTTTTGGCAAAGTCCATTTCCCAAGTCAGCCATTGACAAAAGGAAAAAGTAACAGCACAGCTGTGACCTTATTACGTATACTTCTGTTGCTATTCCCTCAGGACTTATTAGGAAAAAGCCTCATTCTTGCCTTACGTGCCTCCATTCTACGTGTCTCATAATATATTCTTGCCATTAGCAAGTCACACTTTTCAAGATTTAATGTTGAAAATAAAGCTTTCAGAGGCACTGAAGACAAAATTTTTCCACAAAATCACATGATCCCTCAAGACAACATGCACTTTGTTAAAAATGATTTATGAATGCCTTTATGGAATGGAAGCGAAATTCCTCACACAAGTGCCCTTGCAATACCCACGCTCTTTATGAAAACTACTCGTAAATGTCCCCACATCCACCCGGTCCAGCCCCTGATCTGAGGCATCAGCAATAGCAAGTACTCTTTGTGGGGACAAGCAGCGCTTGGCCACAACATAGGACTGTTCCCCTGGCATCTCCCTGGGATCCAACAGAACTGCACTGGGAATACTGGAAAAGGGTCCACTTACAGATCCAGTCTCCATCAGCAGAGCCTTCTTCCCAGTTATGCTCTCCACAGCACATCGCAGAGTCTTCCCCATTTTTTCAAGGTTTTTCTGCAATTTCTTATCAGGTCTGCAGCAGGACAAATTTTACGGGTGTACTCTCTGTAACTTCCTAGTCCCCTGAACTTACTGAGATAAGTAATCTGCAGCACAGATGGAAGTATCTTCTTCAGAAGTCCCCTTCCTGGGCTGACAGACGTGTCCAGCAGCAGACTGGAACTCAAGCAAACTCACCCTGTACCACAATCTGCCGTACAAAAGGGTCTCCTCATGCACTGGGAAGCATCATGGCTAGGCTTCGCGAATGAAGATTTGAGAAGGGCTCTACCCACGCTTGCTACAAGCGCGTTGATGGCTAAACTGGGAAGCTCTACTCGGTAAATTCACATCCACACTGTTTTTCCAGACTGATGGCTGGGGAAGACAAAAAGAGCAGCTGGGCACCCTGGAGTTTTGAGACTCACAGCTATCAGCATGTTCAGGTGCCAAATTTATGTTTGCAATTAGCTTGCCTTGACCAAATGATTTAATCTAGATGAGATACAAATATTAAGTAAAATGAAAAAACTTCCTTTGTGTTATGCTCAGATGATAAAAGGTAGGAATAATGCAAGGTCCACCATACACTACCTCTATATGTTTTGGTAACCTGCAGCAAGGACCCTTTTTCATGCAGAAAATAACTTGAGGCAGTATCTGTCAGCATTTTGAATGGTCCTGTACTGTTTCCCCAGGCTACCAGAGGAACAGCCCTGAAACCACTGTGGCGCAGCAAACCTCAAGCATTCAGACTATGGAAAACAGTCCTGTTCTGAAGGACACTGCTTCCGGTGTAACTCCTGCAGAGTCCAGTCTGGCTATCTGAGATGTCTTATACTAAGAGAAAAATGCCACTTCGTCCTCAACATTCCTGCCTTCTTCAGCTAATAAAGGAAAAAAACACAAGGCCTCAGTCAATAATAAGCTAGCTTTTGAAGAGCAAAAATTATAAGGAGTTGAAGTACCTAATTTTGCAGAAGGGCAAATACCAGTAAAACAACATAACATCAACTGTGTCTCCAATCTAGGTCCTTTCTTCCACCTTGTCCAGCTATCCTTGTTTGCCTTTCCACCTCCCTTCCCATCCTCCATTCCTCTAAAACAGCCTTTGAAGTCCTACAGCCTTAATTTATATTCAGCAGATTTAACTCGTTGTTGCGCTCTAGTGACTCCAGCAAACTGCACGTGCAGGTCACATGCAGCTTCACAGATCAGAAACAGGATTCCCCAGTCCATCTGAACTGGTGTCTGTAAGTGCAGTTGGCAAAAAGACAGAGAAAACAGAAGGACAGCTAAACTGGATTGTTCAGTTTCAAGATTGACAGCTTCCAATTGAGTATTTCATGAAGCTGTTACGATTTCTGCAGATCCCAAAAAAGGCTTCCCTTACAGAAGAACAAAAATCACTCTAGGAATAGAATTATGGAGCTGAAACTGATTATTGTTTTAATTTCTAAAAGCTGCTAAACGGAATTTTTTTAAGGCTACTAAGTAGTCATTAAATATGTTTTAATTTAGATTATCGGTATAATTTCTTACACAATCATTGATCTGCTCATTCTCCTAACTACGTTATCTCCCTTACTAACAAAAGTGCTGACAACTTGCAACAGTGCCAATATCTTTTTTATTTACCATCAGATAAGAGTAATAATGTTAAGATGTGATTATTCTTTGTAAGAGAAGCAAAATTATTCCCCATACTGTATTTTGCAAGTTATCAAATCTTTTAATCTGTCATTTGTGTGAGCTGGAAAATTTACTGCATTTTCATTTTTATAGGAGAAAAAAAAGGGTTTATTTTATTGTTGACAAATATCTGGAGAGATACTTCATGACTCAGTGTCACAAAAAAGGCATTCTAGTTTTCTTCTGGATTATCTTAGCCACGAAACAACATAGCTGAAAATACCACCTTCCTACAGGGGAGGTGGTCAGAGGAAACTTTTTGTAGCACCTTTGAGATTTTGCAGCATTTGCCTGGTTGCATCTTATATGTTTTTGCTATTTCCAATAATTAAAATATGAATAAAATCCCACAACAATGAAAATTATTTAAAATTAGGATATATTTTCACTCTAATGAAACAGCTTACAGTGTTAGGTGCAGCTAAAAAAGACTGAGACCAATCTCTTACCCAGACAGGACAGTCGTGTATCACCAGTCTGACATTTCCAAACACACAGGCTTGATACTCGGTGAAAACTGAGTTTCCAAAGTGACTGGCAGACAAGCTGCTGTCGATCTGGGAAATGAGAGCACTTCTCCCGAGATAGCTCCAGATCAGACTGGGCTGCTGGTTGTCCTCAGAAAAACCATCTCTTTCATTCCCAAAAGCTACAATATTAACCGACCTAAAATAAAAATAATAAAGGCAAAGTTGTGTTGACAAAGATGAAGGACAGGGATAAAGGGAAAGAAAATAAAATCCCCTTAAATCAAAACTAGCATATTAATCCTTCCGAATCCTCTTCCCTCCCTAGATTTTAACACCCTCCTGTAATCAACAGCGAAACACATACATGATCTCAAATCCAACAGCAGGGTGAAGAGAGCAAAGCGGAAAAGAAACCTGGAAAGGCTGCTTGCATTACAAATCCCCAGCGAGCTTGGCTTGTTATTTGTCGGTGCACACGCTCAGCCTCGGCGCGGTGACCTCTGGGGCTCCTGCAGCATTCTGCGGACAGCCTGGAGAACTTGGTGCTGGCTGTTCCGGGAGATGGACTGCAGCTGAAGCAGCAGTCGCAATACCAGCAGTGGCAGCTGCAGCAGCAGCGGCAGGCTCAGCAATGGCAGCAGGAGTAGCAGGATCCGCAGCCGAGGCAGCGCTGCCCGCGGTGCTCGGCGCTGGCGGTGACGGCGAAGCGGCGGCCCGGGCGGTCACGGCCATCGCATCCTGACGTCAGCCGGCCGGAGCTCGGCCGTGGGCAGGGCGGGCTGAGGCTCTGCAGGGCAGGTGCAGCCAGGTGAGCAGGGCAGGGAAAGGCGCTGGAGCAGCGCGGGGTCCGGCCCTGCACGGGGGAAGGGGGGGGTGGGGTGGGGGGTTGTTTGCAGGACGCGCTTCTGCTGCCCCCCCACCCGGGGAAAGGACCAGCATCCCCACCCCAGGTTAGTGCCACTGCACCAGTGGAGAGACCTGTGACCATCACAGCCAAAGGAGAGAGCAGTGTGAAGATCCTCTGTTAAAACATTTACCTCCTCCCCTTTTCTTTTTTAAATTAAGTAGTATCTATCTTTACAGTATAAATCTCATAATTTTTTAAATGCCATGAACATTTTTTGACATTCATATGACGTTTAAAACATTATTTAAAAAAAATTCTCTAATAAAACAAATACAAATCTCAGAATCACAGAATAGTTTGGGTTACAAGGGTCTTGTGGAGATCATCTAATCCATCCCCCCCCCCCCACCAAGGCAGGGTCACCAGGTTACACAGAAACATACCAAATCCATTCTAAAAATGTCATATTCTCTGTCAGATACTGCTATTTACAATAAAATAACAAAAGAAAAATATTTTAGGCACACTGGTTGATAAACAGCACTCTCTATTGTGCGAACACATGCTACTGTTAATCCTACAGGCAAGAACTCATTCAAAACAAGACTTGATACGATTATCAACAGAACAATTAATAGAGCTTTGCCTGCAACAATCCATACTTTGAGAAAAGCACTCTTCCACTGTTGGTAAATGTAGGAGATTCCATTTGATGTTACTGCCAAAGTTTTATACCAATAGTACTGATTAGCAGTAAAAAATCTTAAGTATTAATATCTGGTAATAAATGCTACTAAGGTATTTGTATTTTTATTACAAATTCTAAAGGGCCTGCTGCAAAATAAAAACAAACAAACAAAACCAACACCAAAACAACCATAATCCAAAACAACAGATAATTGTTATTTTCACACATTTTATCCCATTCCAACTTCTGCTTTTCTAGCTTTGCCTAGAAAACTAAAAGACAAATGACAGGTGGAGGTTATATTTTTGTTTTCATCTGCATAAAGTTTGAATCCATGTTTCTGAGGTGAGTTAAGGCAATCAGATAGAACTACTGCTTTTTTCTCTAGATGATCTTCTGACTCTTCCAACTCTGGTGTATCATCTTCCACATCCAAAGCCTAAGTACTGTCAAAACACTGAGTGTATGATGTTAATTTTGGAAGTCAACATACTCAGAGCACTCAAAATTTTGCAATCATGTCTATTCGTGTGCTTTTCAAAGGTCACTGAAGATCCCTTGGAATCCTTGATTTGAACTGGTAGTGGTCTAGCCGTTGAAAATGAGGAAACCCTTGGCAGAAAAGTTTGTTCAATACTAATGAGCATAACCTGGTATAGCTAAAGAAATAAATGTCTGTGCAGATGCATATGCATACACGAATATGTATATGCAGACGTATATGCATTCCTACTTATATATACATATGCATATGCATATACGTACACAGATGTGCGCACACAGAGAGAGTTGTAACACCAAGAGAAGTTGGGCTGGTAAATAAGGCAGTCCTAATGGGAAGTGACCTAATTAACCCAAACTGCAATTAACATAGCTTAGTCATTGCTGCTGACCTAGTCCTGCCCAAGGGTGCCAAGGGCAAGGGTACCAACCGAGATGGAGGGTCACAGAAAACACTTGTTTTCCTCTCACTCACTTCCTTCAAGCACCTGGGAAACCGTGTAGGACTTACAGAAGTATCAGTTCTGGTGAAGTATGCAGGTGGTGGATGTGGGATTCATTTCAGCTGATGAACAGCACTTAAAACTTACAGAGTAAAATACTGAAATGTTTTAGTAATGCTCCAGCAATGAGAAGATTGAAAATGACATTTAAAAAGCAAGCATTAAAATTGGATGAGAATGCTCTCTGTTCTCCTGTGAAAGTAGGTCCATAACCCTGTTTTTGCCTGCACTGCTGAGGGACTGTGTAATACAGTTCAAATAAACAAACAAAACAGGAAAGGAAATGAGTTCAATTTGGCAGGATAACAAATATCACAAATAGAGAAGTTGCTTGGCACCCCTACCCCAGATACATTGTGCAAGTTACATGGGCACTGCA
Organism: Empidonax traillii; assembly: GCF_003031625.1. Classification (NCBI taxonomy): domain Eukaryota; kingdom Metazoa; phylum Chordata; class Aves; order Passeriformes; family Tyrannidae; genus Empidonax; species Empidonax traillii. Next base: position 811,156 of record NW_020955230.1, on the reverse strand, counting down.
AGGGAAAGCTGTAAAAGATTGTTTAACTGAGAGGATTACAGAGGATTTCTTGACTACTCCCTGTTTGGCAATCTGGAAGTTGAATACCCTGTGATCAGTAAATGTTTCAGCCAGCAGGCATTTGCCATTGCTGCTGACAAACAACGACTAAACTGCAGAAAAGGGAATCTTTGACAGGGCTCAGGAAACAATTGTAGATTGGTCTTGGGCAGTTTGCACTGGAACATTATTGTTTTGTTCCAAACCATTTCCGTTGCAACTTTCCAGTGAGTACCTCAGATAAAGCACTCAAAACAAATTTGCAGTCCTAGATTACAAAGGGGAGTGCTATTTTCCAGTGCAAGAAGCTAATTGCAGGCAAGTCAAGGAGGAGGATTTTTCCCTTGTGGAAGATATAGCCTTCCTTGAACTGATCCACAGAGAACTATCTGGCCTATATTTTCTGGATAGTGAGGACATTTAATGCACTTGAAATCAAAATTGTTGCCTGGCCTTCTCATCATCTGAGTGCACACTGAACACAGCTGCAGGTGCTGGTGGTATCAGCTTTAGGTATGTGAGTAGAGGTAGATTTCCAGCTTGTTTGTTTTTTGTTTTTCTTTTCAAAGCTAGAAGTAATTCTAAATAACAAAAATACACTTTGCTATATAGAGGTGTTTCCTCCTAATACTGCAAAACATAACCTATGACAGCGTTGGCTTTCTTGGTGCTAGTCCAGACTAGACACAGTTGCTGCAAGATCTGCCAGCCAAGACCCCCTCCTCCGACAAAGCACCATCAAACAAAAAGGAGGTTTTCTTTTGTTACAGCCATCTGCCACATCCCATCCAACAAAATCCCTCTGTGTGAGGAAAAGCAATGAATGAATGGAGGGACAGTGTTAAGGACCACTAGTATTTTTCAGCATAACCATGCCAGAAAAATTATGTAGGAAGCACTCAAAAGCACATTTTTTTAACTTCCCTATATGATGATTTGGGTTGGAAAGGACATTAAAGATCACCAAGTTCAACGCCCCCTGTACACTGAAGCCTATTTCAGGGATGGCACAGGCACTCCCAGCCTGAGTCTGCTGTCCCTCCAGCCCAACATCTTTCACTGTTGACTGCTTTCTAAAAAAAAAAAAAAAAAAAAAAAAAAAAAAAAAAAAAAAAAAAAAAAAAAAAAAAAAAAAAAAAAAAAAAAAAAAAAAAAAAAAAAAAAAAGTTATGGAATGGCTATCCTTGGAGGTATTCAAGATTTCACTGAAAAAGTCCTTGCATAACCTGAGCCCATTAGACGCGCTTGGAATGGAAGCTGGGTTAGATGACATCCAGAGGTCCCTTCTGACCTGAATTATCCCCTGACTGCACAAATCTCCTCCCTCACAGAGAGCGAATACTAAGCCTTGTCCTTCACTTCCTCTTCTTACACCAGCTTTCAGCTCCAATACCAACCTTTCAGCTCCAATCTTGTGGCAACTTATTTTCTTTACAAAGTTTAATAAGCTTTGCAAAAAGCTTCTCAAAGGCTTTTTGAAAATGCAAGAGGATTATTATGCCCACACGACCCCCTTTATTGGCATATATACTGCCGTTCCTGCAAAAGCAGTGATGCTGGCCTTCACTGGAGCTCCTCCTACACCTTCCAACAGACTATATTTATCCACATGTCCCTTGTTCTCATTTTCTGTCACAGGCTGTGTTATCTCACCAGGAATGGTAGCTGGTCCCGCTGGTTTGGCATTCCCTGGACTCTGCTAAAGCAATTTTTGAAGATACTGATAGCCTTCAGTGACATACAGACCCCGAACCCAATTCTGTGTTTTCTTGTCACAATTTCTGAAGAAAGTTCTCAAATATGTTATCTACTTCTGGCCATTTACTAACATCTACTTTAACTACTTCTTTTTTCTAGTCTTAGTGTATCAGATTGAATAATATCAGGTCAATATTGAAACAAAAATATAAAGGGGGTGGGAAATGATCTGATGGGAGGAGAAGGAGAAAAAAAAATGTCAGTTTTCAAATTTAAACCAGATCAGGTCTGTGGTAGAACACAGCTGTACAAACAATTAGTAAGCTATGGAAAGCTTCTAACTGAGGGTCAGACATGGATTACCAGAGCCAACTCTGGATGTTCCACAGAAGGATTGCCTTCAGCAGTAAAGGGAACAATGTCCTGTATCATGAGGAGAGGACCCATCTGGTGGGTCCACGCCATCTGGTGGCATGACCAAACTTTGAGCCCTTCACACCATGGAGAGGTGAAGGGCTGAAAGCACTGCTGCTGCCGAAGAACCCCCATTCGCACTGGTAGGAATCCCCAACTGTAGATGCAGAGCTGCTTTCTCATGTCATAGTTTATTAATTGCTATTAATTGCATTAGAATGCAGTTCAAAAGATAAAAAAAAAAGTAGTAGTTTATATGTTTTTCTGCTGTTTCAGAAATGGAATATATTGCCACAAGGTGGACACGGACCACCACATCATGCAGAGGAGCATCACCCCCAACCCAGCCTGCCCTGGTTCCCCTCTCCTGTTGGCTTAGACTTGTGCTGAGGCTGAGCTGCAGGGAGAGGTGGGCATGCAGCAAGCATCACAGCCATGGGGAAATGCTGCCCGCCAGAGAGGGGGGAAAGGTCTCTTCTGGGTCAGCCAGGCCACATACACTGATCAAACCCTCTGCTGCCTGGGTGGCCTCTTCCACAGTGTACTCAGAGAGGTGTAGGAGCACTCTGGATGCTGCTGATATTTGGGGGCAGGGAAGGGATGCCATACACTCAGCATGTTTTGAAAGTTCTGGGCTGTTTTAATCCACTTTATGATCCCCTGGATAAGCACTTAAGACTGAGTGACCCAGTACGTGAATTCTACAGGGAGAAGTGCCTCAAACTACTTTACATGCTCCTGCAGCTCTGCCCTTTGCCTGCCCAGACTTTTTGTTCAGTAATGTGTAAGGCTCTAGTTTTTCTTACTAAAAACATGTTTCTGCTTTTTGTTAGCAACAACATAAAACTGGAGTTGCAGATAGCACTCATTACCTAAAGGAAAGTGATCGAATAATGTCAGCAAAACATGTGAGTTAATGTCCATTTTAAGGAAAGAAAATTTAAGAACACAGATTATACCTAGATATACAATTATCTACCATAGTCTATATGCATAACAAGACTAGTTATTCACCTGTCAAAGCTGTCAAGTCTCAACAAGTCATAAAGAGAGCTTAATCAGGATACAGTTTCCGGTTTGAAGTTACCTTTTAACCCTTTTTTATACAGCTGCACTTTTCCAGAATTAAAAGACAGAGCACGTTGTTAATTAGCTTCCCTTAGATAGATTTAAACATCTGACAAGTGGCCATTGGATTGCCATTTCATATTAAAAAAAATTTTTTTTTGGTTTACAATAATTCACAGATCTAGTTCAGGGCTTGACTTTCAATCATCTGGGTTTTTTCTTGTTGTTTTCCTGATTTCTGTGTCCTTGCATTCCTTTCTGTTGTAATTTCACTGCGATTTTCGGATTCTCAGCCTTCTTTGCCACCTGCAGGGAAGACACCTCTAACTATAGAGTCAAGTATCTAGGCAGCAGGAGCGGATGATCTGTGTGTGGTAACTGAATGTTTTTCATGGATTTGAATGTTATTCTTACTGCTTGCACTGTAACAGAAAAATTGCTTAATTTTAGCCTTATAGCCCCTTGCATTATTCCACACTCTTAAACTGCTTATTCTGGAAGGGCAGTCCTGTCTCAAGAGGTGTTTGGCTGCTCAGAAGCCTTTGCTGGGTAGTAATTCTGTATGCAATGTGAGAAATGACGTGATAAAAAGACATAAACAAAAGTATCCTTATAAATGGGTTATTTTTAAGAACAGAAGCCAGTGAATGACCATTTCCTTGACTCAGTCCCTGTGTATAAAACATATAGTTACAGAAGTGTTCTTGTTTTGACTGTCATGCCTGAAGAAGTTAATTGAGGGCTTGCTACTGAATAGCCTGTTTTTACAATGAGGAACTTTTTTCCACCATCAGTCCACTATAGTCAAAATTTACTACTACAGTCTGATAGAGAGATGGTATGGACAAAATGATTCTCTAAACACTGCTTCTGCTAGAATTCAGGCTGGAAATTGCTCCCTCTGGAGAGGAGAGAGATGGAAATTTGGACCACTGTGTAAGTTTTTTTTTTTTTTTCACAATAGATTTTGGAGGTTTTGTGGATTTGTTTGTTTGTTTGTTTAATTATTATTTTATTTTAAATTTTACTTTCAGATCTATGTTAAATACCTCACCTCTGAAACCACTGAAAAGGATCAGGACAAATTTGATATGTTTTTCATATAAAAAGTAATCAATAAGAAGCTGATATTTCTGAATATCTGAATATACTTGACATTTCCAAATATCAACTCTCCAAGTGAAAAATAAAACCTTGATTTAATCTATAAATAAGTAATGTGCTTTTACACTTTACTTTTTCTAAGTTGAGCTAAAAAAAAGTAACTACAAATCACCTTGTATTTGTTGATCAAGGGTTTGCATAGGTATAAACTGTCTGAACAGCATTTGGTTTTTTCTGGTATCTAGCTTTAGTGTCTCTTGCCTTATTAATAGTACTGCACTTGTAAGAAAAAATGCAGCCAAAAGGCCAGACTGGTCAGCATAAAAGATGGCCTGTTCAGAGACAATCAAATTAGATTAGCATTAAGGGCCTAAATTTTTTCATTTTGCAAAAAATAAAAATCACTGACAGAGAAGAACAAGAATTTTCCTGTATTATAACAATATACTATTCTTGATAATGCAGAGAGCATTACCTTCTCCGTCAATTCCATCATGGCTTGCAACAGGAGGCCTCCTCCTGCTGGCTGGGTTCAGCAGATCTGGCCCAAGGTAGATGGCCAGGTTGCTCCATGTCACTCTGCTGGTGGCTGCATTATGGCCAGTGATCTGGAGAAGGGCCAGCAGCCACTTGAGAAGGAGGAGATTGGCCAGAGGCAACTTCTCAGCCACACGGAGGAACGCAGGGTCAATAAAGCAGAAGTTGCCCATGGTTCCCTTGAAGCAGGCACAAAGCACTGGGGAGGCAGTAGCTGCATTGCCCCATTGATTTCCAGGTGCTACAATACCCCTAACTTGTAAGGCTTCTGTTTGTCTGCTGGAACTTGGATTATCAGATTCTGAAAAGGGGGACCATCTGAACAAAGACATGATCTCACAGCTACCTCATTTGTGATTCATGAAGCGCCACAGTCGGGCAGCTACAGCTTTATTTACAGAGATAGTTTGTCTAATATGCATATATATGCATAACCATGTACTACAGCTCCTCATAATCCTAATTAAAATAAGCTTGTGACTAGGCCCTGTTCCCAGGTACCACAAAGTGCCATGCCAAGATCCCATCTTGGCAGCAAGCATCACGCAAGCCCCATGCTCAGCAGGACAGGATACAGCTGCAGTCAGCTCAGGCTGTGCAGGCTATGAAGTGCTGCTGAGAGAGAAAAGATCTTGCATGGAGTGTGGGCGTCTTGTTTTGGAAACTCAATTCCTCCCCTTTGAAATAAAGACTTGAAGTCTGCCGGCTGTAGAGCACCTTGCCCTCCATTGTTCCATTTCCCTGGCTGCAAGGAAACTTGAAGATGAAAGACCTTGACAACAGTTTTCTTAGAAGTATTCATTCTCCACTAATGCTTATGTGTTGCTCCTGAGGTATACAGGTGATGTTGCACTAGCCTGTTTAATGCTAAACACTAAGAGTTTGTCAATGTGAAATTGCACTTTTTATGTCACCTGGAAGAATTCTCTCTCTAAATAAACTGATATTCTCACTGTCACTCTTTTCTACCTGCAGCTCCTACAGAATGGGACTTAAGAAGAGTGTGGCAGCAATGCAAGACAGTCTGATGGGCAATGTGGTTTGTCCTAAGACTGGAACAGCAGGTAGGAATTGCAGGAGGAACTGACTGTGTGCTCCCATAATTAATACATTCCAGAGCAGAGATGTTTGAATTTGGAGCACATTGGCCTTGCAAAAGGGTATAAAATGTTGCTGGAGACTGTGCCAACTGGTGTCCTGAGAGAACGGAACACCCCCATCACTCCCACCCTAACTCCCTGGGAATGTCTGCAAGGTACATCAAACATGAAGACTGTGGAACACTCACTTATGGGCAGAATACAGATACAAAACCCTAAATCAGATCCACAGATTCTTTGTTCCTTTGTTGTGCTTTCTGCAAGGCAGAAACCTGTAAACCTGTACTTTTGCAGCTGAGCCTGTTGATATTATAAGCCTTTAGACATAGGTTATCGACTAAGTCCGAGCCTGAGTGGACTGAACCGCACCTGTTTCAGGGGGTCATCTGCAGAGGCAGGTACAGGAAGGGTTTGGGAGCTTTTGACAAGCTCCCTCATACAGGTAAGAAAAGGGTAAATATGTCACTGTTTCAGTAATGGAAGAGCCCATCACCATTGTTAGAGAGCAGAACTGCTGCCCTGAGCAAGGGGCAGCCACTATGAGACTCATTGCTTATCTGACATCTCAGGAAGGGGATGTAGAACAGCTTTTTTGTCCCATTTTAACTTAAAAAGACAAGAAATCTGATTTATTTTCTTTAGCCCAAGGGAACTTCTGAGTTCCTTCTTGTTTCCATTTTGCAATGGGGAGATATAGAAAGAGTGTTTGGATAAAGCCAAACCTAATATATCTTTTTGTTTCGTTTGAAGCATTTGAATTTTTTTTAATATATAGAAAAATACTAACCTATGCCACAACAAGGGAATATTTCAAGTGTTTATTTCTGCTTCAATTTCATAGCTATGAAGCACTGATAATATTAGCCACCAAGGAACTGATTGGTAAAATTTGAAAATGCAGTCTGAATGAGACAATATTATTGATTTACTCTATTTTACTGCTGTGAATGTTCTTGGAAAAATTACCCCATTCTGCACAGAAAAGAAAAATTTTGTAAAAAATGTCCATAGAAATGAACAGATAATTGCTGTTAAAGCTTGCATTGTCCAAATTACAGAAGCCCACTGGGATAAGAGATCAGCACTGAAGTAGCACATTTTTATGTTTTGTCTCTATAGTTAAAAGTTAATCAGTTATCAGCTATTAAAAACAAAACAAAACAAAACAAAACAAAACAAAACAAAACAAAACAAAACACAAAACCTGAGAAAATAACCCAGAGGACAACATCACATAAAATCATAAAATCACAGAATCACAGAATGGTTTGGGTTGGAAGGGACATTAAAGATCATCTTGTTCCAGCCTCCCTGTCATGGTTCCAGGCACGGGTCTTCCACAACTTCTCTGGACAACCTGTGTGAATGCCTCACCATCTTCACAATAAAGTATTTCTTCCTAATGCCTAATCTAAACCTGGCCTCTTTCAGTTTAAAGCCATTGCCCCCCTTGTTCTGACCTGCCACAGGTGCTGATCTTGCACATGAATTAAGTTAACATCAAGCCTTTGTTCTGCTTAGCACAAAAACAAATGGATAATGAAAACTGGTGTGAACACCTGCGTCTTAAAACTGATTGTGAGCTTCGAGTATTCTTTCAGTGCTGAGTCTCATGAAAAATACCATGAGCACAGCAAGGTGACAAAGCCTCTTGGGAGGTGCTGCTGATCCTGAACACTTTGTTACTCTTCAAATGCATATGGTGGTGCTGGTTTGGCTGCTGAGCCAGTACCAGGTGCTAGGGACACTCAAGGCCGTATAATGAATACAGGGGGAGGACATCACTGTTCTTCTGTGCTTGCTTGGGCCAAAATGCAGCTACATAATTATTCAGTTTTTCCTGGAGCTGTCTGTGTCAATTAAACATGCAGGTATGTTTTTTCGTTGGTTGGTTGGTTGGTTGGTTGGTTGGTTAGATGGTTGGTTTTTTTGGTTTGGTTTGGTTTTTTTTTTTTTGGTGGGGGATCTTCAGCACATACTGTAATAAAAAATTATAGTTTTCCCTTGAATGTGAATCTTGGATGGTAATTGAAATTAAGGCAGGATATTTGAGAACAGAGGTGAAATCTCCTAACTAACAACTCTCATATATGCACTTTAAAAAAACATGTAAAAGCCTTCAGGTGATACTTCAGTGTGAGTAAAAGCTTTACTAGTTTTTCCACTAGATGGTTTAATAAAGAGGCATCACCTTTACCTGTAATCTCTGTATTATCTGGGTGCTTAGTCAACCACAACCTCAGCCAAAATTGAAGAATTAAATTAACTATGACTTTTGTTATTGTTGTTTTAATAAGATAGCACAGATTTTATTTTCATGTAAGATAATTATTTCTGGAGTAGTTTTTCTTCATAAGCCTGACTTTGTAACTACTAAGGTTTGCAACAATAAAGCATACTTCTCAAACATCTCTTTCAGGAGAACAATACCACTATTCAAGCATCACAACCACTGCTTGTCAGGGAACTCTCTTCATCTCATGGAGGAAGAGTCATGAATCTGCACCAATTTTCCAGTTTGTGTACCTACAGGCAAAACTGTCACTTTTAGTCTAGTTCAGCAATTTATAGATGTCAGAGGTTGAAAACTGTGCTTAATTCTTCATTCAATTAAAAAGTTCCGCTTAATGAAATCCATAGCTTTGCATGAATAAAATGCTACATCAAAATCAGCATTTGCTGGATAGAGTTCAAAGGACTGACCCCAGTTATCACACCCTCTTAAGCCTCGCAGGCTCCTCCTGCATCCTTCAGTATGGTACTGGCTAAACTTGCCGATCCAACAGAAAACCGTTTCATTCCAGTATTAAGCATGACATTAGGAAACAGCACAAAGCTACTGAGAAGGGCTTCAACAGTGAAAGGTTCTTTTTTTAAATTGTTTTCCTACTGACTGGATATTTTTCTCTGCCTTTGATCTGTTATCCTACAAAGACTGCTCTCCCTCATGTATGTGCTCGATAAGGGGTGAATGCATCTAATAGAGCCTGCATGTCTTGCAGAATCATCATGAAAGGTTTCATTCCAAAGCACAAAATATATTTCTGTGCTCTTTGCCTGGCCAATTAATGATGGGAAAACAGATGGTATCTGCTCATTTGTCAAATTAAACTAAATCCCCCCCCCCAAAAGCAACAGAACACTCTTCCTGAACGATTTGGTTGATCATTGTCATTAACACATCTCTCCAGGAAGGAGAATTACCCAGCCAGTGACTCAGTGTTCTCTTGCCCACAGCTACTCATTCTTTCTGTCTGTTCATTGTCCCTCAAATGCCACCTCAGTCTCACTGACTTAACCGCTCCTCCTCTCCCTCCTTGTCTCGCTGTTGGTCTCTAACTGCAAACAGCCACATCCCAGCCTACCTCCATCCCCTCCAGGGGTTCCCTGGATGGCTCTCAGGTCCCCTACTTTTCTTCAGTCTCTTTGCTCCCAAACTACGTTTTTCTGTCTTTCCTGGTTTTCCCCACTGAAGTATTCTTCCCTTGTGACGATCAGCACCTCCTTTCGTGTTCAGACTCCTCATCCCTCATCCAGCTTTGGCACATGCCTTCCCACCGCATCTGAGATCCCCCTGCATTCCCGCTCCATCCCTCATGACCAATCTCCTGACTGACTCCCTTTCAGGATAATTCTGTAATTTTCCATGTCTTCATGTGATATTATCAGTATAACCCAAGACTTGGAAAGGGCTGGAAGGACAAGAGCTTCAGAATGTCCAACTCTGGGACATTAAATGCTTAAAGTATTTTCAAATTAGGTGCATGTTCTAGCACTTCAAAGCTCAGTGCATTTTTTCAAAGACAGTGACTTTTTAACAAGCTTGCAGGTTTTGTTCTTTGCTGTCAGAAATATTAAAAATATGAAAAAGAAAAAAGAAGGAAAAAGAAAAAGGAAACAAAATATATAAAAAAACCCAGCCCACCAACCCTCCTTCCTTTGTTCACAACTGCCTGAGCTAATAATTCTCCGTTTCTTCTGTGATCATCAACAATAAAAATTGAAGGTAAAGCAAACTAGGTGGCAAACTTTATATTTTAAATTAATTCCATCTTCCTGGGAATAAAACCACCTTAAAGGCTCTCAGATAGTTATTATGCCTGAGAAGTACTGAAGAAAAAGGACTTCTCTACACCTGGACATGTAGTTCCACTTATTCCATATAATTAAGAGTAAGTATATGATTAAACACTTTGCTGAATTTTAGACAATAAATGCAACTCTGCAAAAAACCTGAGCACTCTTCCACTAATATGAATATATTTGTGATGCTTTAAAATAAAACTTCCTATTACTAGCATTCTTCTAAATGTCATACAGACAATAGCATATTGTTCATAGTTGGTGCTTTCCTAAACTGAACTGCATCTTTATTAATGTAAACAGTCAATTTTTATGAATGCACTACTTCGAAAAAAGTCAATAAAAATTCTATCTCATGAGTCAATGCAGGTATATCTGAAGATCTTGCAAATCTTTCCTTTTAATGAACCATGGCATCTATGGTTAAGTTTCACCACAGGTGCAGGTAGTTGGGTGAGAAGGGAGGGAAGGGAAGCAATTGTCCATCCCCCTTGGCATCACCCAAGCCTCTTGGGGTATCAGTGGGGGATCAGCAGGACCTGCCCCTTCCCCACCTTCCTGCCATCTACCCTGTGGCTGCAAGAGCAGTTTACTTATTCATTTAAAAGCAAACAAACAAATAGCAATAAAACCCCCCAACAAATCACAGAACTGGTCAGTACATAACAGTATTTTCTAGTAGATGTGATTCATCTGAGAGAAGGCAGGGACTGGCTGCCTGAGTGATCTGTGAGTGGAAGAGGAAGAGAGAGAAAACATTTCTGTGCTGTAGTTCTCATAAAACACAAAACTGAAATAGGTCAGCTGAACAGTACTTTCAAAATGCCACTTCTCCCTGTTGACCACAAAAACAATGTCAGGAGGCATGATCAAAGGTGGTTATCACAATTTACATTAGGTAAAATAAATTGATTGTGTGCTTTGCTTTTTTCATTGTGATCAATGAGGCACAAATATTTTCCTCTGAAACTTCCCTCTGCCTCACTACTTTTAAATATATTTGTATGAACAATAGTGTTAACAAAGACCTGGTTACCTGTGACATACATTAAAGGCAAGACAACCTACTGTATGCACAAGAGAAACTTACAGAAGAAGAACAGGCATTTCAAATTGAACGCGATTATGAACGAGATTTGCAAACAGCCAATAAAAAAACCCCAAAACATGTTAAAGAATTGCAGCCATGCAAGATGCATTTAAAAGACATGCAGATGTGGCACCTGGGGACATTTTAGTGGTGAGCTAGGCAGTGCTGAGTTAGTGGTTGGACTCGATGGTCTTAGAGGTCTTTTCCAGCCTTCGTGATTCAATGATGCTCAGTGTTCACAGGGTACACAGGGTAGCTCTGCCCTCTGGACCCCATGGTCTGGGCAGAAAAAAACACCATGTCCTGGAGAGCAGCATAGCTCGGAGAGAAACTTCCTTGGAGGGGGTTTTTGGGGCAGGTGTTATGTTATACAGTGACTACACATAGGAAATCACAAGTTTTGGCTCTAAACAGAAAGCACATATTTTCAAATGAATGTGTAAAAATGTATTTACAAAAAATAATCACAAGCAAATGAGGGGCACTACATCACATACTATACCCAACAACTTCCTCTTTAACCAACAGAATCAGGAAGAACAAGTTATACATAATAAATCCTTGTCACATTATTTGACGATGTCATTGTCACATTATGTAATAATTTGAACAAGAGGAGTTCATTGAGGAGAAGGAAAATAAATACCTCTATAGATTCATGGCAGTAATGCACAAATAGGTATAAAAAAGCTCAACATATTTGTACTTCCATTTGTGGAACTTAATAAAACCTAGGGATCAAATACCAAAAAAAATTTAAAATTTCCATGTCATTTATACTGAAGGCATTATAAGCAGAAACTGTTAAGTATATAAACATAACCTTTACACCTGACTATTTACCTTTAACTATGTAATAAGTTTTCTAAGCCGTAATATACTATATCCCCTCTTAAAATTTAAAAAAGTTCTAGCAAAATAGGGCTTCTAAAATTTCAAATATGATGAGGCACTCTGCTGTAAAATAAGACTTTCTGAAATGAAAAAAAAAATCCTCAGCACAAGATCAGTCACATTTCTGGCAATGCAGGGCATCTTGTCCTACTCAATTCTATATGTTTAAATCCTTTAATAAAACATTAACAATAGAATTTAATCTGGAAATAATCTTCGTGGCACAGTACATTTTTATTTCATGACAATGGTTCTTCATTGGTGCATTCCCCAGAATTCTGCTTTCTGGCCACAATCTACTCTGCTGCTTCTGAGTGGCTTTGTTTTACCATGGCTAACTCACCACCGATTTTGTACTTTTCAGCAAAATAATCAGAGTCAAAGCTCACAGACAAATCTGGAGGACACACATAAAGTCTTCCATTGTCTATGGTGAGCTTATGAGTCCTTTGTTTGACACCTTTTGATTGCCACTGTGGTGTTGGTGATGGCTCCAGAGGGTTTATTCCTTCATATAATCCTTCTCCTGTTTCCAAGGTAATTTTAAACTTATGCCAAGGACAAACAATACATGCTTGGCCATCGATATCCTGCAGGAAGAAATAAAAAAACATAGCTAGTCATCTTCTAGGACAAGAGATGTGTTTGATGATTTGGCTGCATGGCTGTCTGCTGTTATATAACCAGTTTTTTCAATGTTATGCTCAAAAGTACTAGAGAAAATGCATTAGAGTTTTCACATGACTCTATGCCAGTGCATTATTTTTATTTTGCTTACATACCTCTATTTCTCCTTGACACAAAGGACCTCCTTCATCTGCAACATGGCAGAATACAATAATTATTTATGTAGCAAACATATTTTATGCTTAATTGTTGCAAAATAGAGATAATATGTGCAAGCATCTTACGGTAGCAGCGAGAGTCCAGAGCATGAAATTTCCCCTCATGGTAGAAAACAACAATTTCTCTGCCATCGATTTTGGCTGTTATTCTTCCAGACTTCTTTATGTCCTCTTCTTTGCCAATAAATATAAGACCATCTGGCCCCGCTTCAGCTGTTCCTGTGCTTGAGCTGTGCAAATCCGCATCCTTAAAACACACAAACACACACGCAAATAAAGGAAAAAGCTACTTATAAAGCAGGTCACATTTGGATTTCTGTGGGTACGTGGATGTCCCAGAGAAAACCCTGATGCATAAGGTAAAAAGAGAAGTTTTAGTGGAAGACTATCAACACACAGACAAAGAAAAGCATAGGAGTCTGGTGATGAATGAATGGCCAGTCTCTTCACGAACGAAGAACCAGGGAAGGTCTTTCCACCTTCCAGCCTGCGCATTGGATTTTTTAGGTGAGACACAGTGTGCGCGGAACTGAGCCCACCCTTTAATCCTGAGGTTCATCTGCCGGGGCCAAGCACGCTTGGACGGTGGCAGCGAGGTCCTCAGGATGTAGATGGATTGCCTTACGGGCTAACGAGCTCCATCTGCCCGGGG
>NW_020955230.1:790484-797512 GCF_003031625.1 Empidonax traillii | reverse complement strand
GATAATGTTCAGTCCATGTTCACTAACAGAACAGGGACAAGGAAAACCAGCTGTTGCAAACCTGATACCTCAGGCTGAGGCAAGATAAATTCTCAATCACTATTCATTTACTCTGCACTTTAACCACCTTCTCCCCTCAAAACCTATATGCCGACAAATACAAAGATGGTAAATGTAAAATACTATATAATTTATTTATGCAAGTGAGTAGCGTTTACGTGTAAATCCAGTACTCTTTAAATAATATTATAGCTAGAAAGACAGTGATGTAAGTTGATAAAAAATTATTCTGCAAAAGGGAAAAAACATTGTTTATTGAGCTGTATTCAACTTGACCTTTCTAACAAATGTGCCTGCCTTACCCTTCCTCTTCTTATGTATTTCAAACATCTAACAGACTCTCCCTCTCTCAACAGATTACATAAGCAGCTTTATCACAAAAACTGCCTTCCCATTAAATTTAATTACAATTAGCTACTGTTTTCCAGTTCTCTTCAGATTCCCAGTACAACCATGCTACCCTTCCTTCCTCAGAAAAATCAGTTTAAAACAAGTCTCAATAAACACAGAGCCCAAAGGGGAACTGTGACGGGGGGGGCCTCTGGCTGCAGGGGATGCAGAGCCACTGAAAGCCACGCTGTACCTTTGCTCCATGCCAGATGGCCATGGAGATGAGAAAGCAGATGAAGTAATGGATGCTGAGGATGATGAGGTCCAGCATTGCCTCTCTTCACGGTGTCTGTCCGCCAGACCTTGTTCACATCTGTCATGACGTGTGTCACAGCACCTCTTTATGTGCAAATGGGAGGCAGTGGGGCCGGCCCCTATAGCACCCTATGGCAGGATGAATGGAGGCTCAGCACGTCAGAACCCAGCTCTGTCAGGGCTGATAAGACACAGGGACATGCTGTGGCAGGCCTGATAACAGAAGAGAAGAGCTTCACGTTCCTCCTGCTGCTGTCCTCACTGTGAGCCCATGTGACTGCTATTTTCTCCCAAAACCCTGCTCAGTCATAGGTATGTGCCATGCGTCCTCAGGATCAGCAACTGCATATTTCCATGTTTCACTGCACTGGGAAGAGTGGTTTAAGTGACAGTGTGACATTTCCAAGGCCTGTTGTTAACTGATCTGCACGTGGTCAACTGTATAGACTGGCTGACTCTCTGCTTTCCAGTTCAAGGAACTTCCACCTAGTCTTACCCAGAAAGTGAAACGTCACTGTCAGACTCACAGGATGAAGCAATAAGGCACTGACACTTATTTTCTTCAGGAGATAAGCATTGCATGTAGTGAACTAAACATAAGAACCAGAGTAGGAAATCCCCAAGTTTTACTATTGCCTTTTGGCTGACTCTGCCTGTAAGCTTTCCAAATTGACCAAAATAATAAAATGCAAAATGTAGTTAGAAACACTCTTTATGAAGACACCTCTCAAAAAACTGCGTATATAAATAAATATACATATACACCTATAAAAATACACATACGTACATATTTGTACAAACACACATACACATATATGCATGTCTGAACCATTATTAAAATAACACTTACCACCTAAACTCTAGCTCATTTAGTGATGATATTTCTACAGATAGCCTGGATTTTGCACACATTAATTATCCAGGCACCTCACTCTGAAGCCTGAGTCAGCACATTGTAGACTCTGCATGGCCCAAATTGCATAAGCAATCAATAGCCAACAGCTTTGTTTCACAACTGATACTTTTATGCTTATCTACACCCAACTGCACATTAAGAACTACCCTGGGACATCAGGCGTCCTCCAAAAGAAAGCCCTTGAAGCAACTTGTTATTATGCTGAGTTTGTTAAAGGCAAGGTGGCAAAAGACTTTCTTCCCTTAGATAAGGGGTGTAGTTAAGTATTCCTTATCATGAAATATGTGTAACCAGACTCTCTTACTGCACATCTACTCATGGCTACTTTCTCTTCCACGAAGTGGATGTGAACCCTCAAAGTATGAACAGAACCTGAGATATTTCAACCTAGAGCACTCAGAGGCAGCAAAAGCCCCAAAGGAGGCAGGGGATTCTTGCCTCCGCAGCCGGAGCCAGATGAACAAAGACCTGCTTTCTCCTCCTTTTCCTTAAACAGCACAGCCACGGGGGTTAAGCTTTAGCATAGATAAGGAGACAGCTGATCTGGTGACCATCACCTGCAGACCAAAAGCACATTAAAATGACAATTTGCCTGTCACAGCCCCATGGGAAGCACTTCAGTCCTTCCCACTATAAGGTGAAATAATAACCAGCTTTGCTTTTCTCCTGTTTTCTGTTTGTTTGTTTTTCTCAAGTTGCTAACCATGTAGAAAACATCCATTCAAGTAAGACATGAGTAACGATGGGTCACATTACCCCCTAACGGGTCCCATGACAGAATCCCGAGCTACCAACCAGCTATTGGAACAGCACCTGGTTGTGGAAGTGAGTGCAGTGAGTGGCTTCAGGCAGTAAGAGAAAAGGTTACTTCCACACAAATAGACGGTAAGCTAGTCTTCTAATAGATTTTTTTCCTGATGTTCTCTTAAGAGTTTGACTGCTTTGATATTTTCTGAGTCACTGCAGATGGCATGGATGGAGTTGTCCCTGTAGCCAAGTGCCACCTGGTGGGAACGACAAGGGGCTTGGAAGCAGCAGAAGGGTTCTGGATTTGTGAATTGTAGCAACTCATTGCTGTACCCTGCTCTAACTCATTTTCCTCTGTTCTAGGGAAAGGGAAAAATACCACTGCTGTCTGGGGCATGGGCCAAGTGTGCCCTGGTGACATGGGTGGGTGGGGACACCATGCTGCTGCTGGTGCCTGTGGTCTTTTACCTTAGTGTTGGCTGAGTTCGAGGGATATTTTTTTTTTTTTTTTTTACGTTCTACTTTATTGTCTTAATTTTTCCAATGTTTTCATGCCAAACAGACTTACAGAAGAAGGCAAGATCAGCAGGATGGCAGTAACTGCTTGGACATTGTTCCCATTCAGAACCTGACTTATTTGTCAGCCTTACAAAGTCTTAACATTATTTTCGTCATACTATGTGGATTTTGTAATACTTCATTCAGAAATAAAATTGGTCAGTCCAAGAAATTACTTTTTTTGTTGTTGTTTAAATCCACTAGAAGAGTGTGAGTGTGACCTTTGCATTTCAAGCAGGCTTATGCACTTCTTGCATTAGTTAAAGAATGAGCGGTACAGACTGAGCAGGGGACTGTAACAGGCATACTGCAGTGGGATGTTTGTTCTTTTGGCAAAAGCCTTCTAAAACATTGTCATAATTATTCCTGCCTAGCTTATTTTAAGGCAGAGCAGTGAAGGAATACTTCTCTGAGATTGTATCCTTCTCATTTGGCTCTGGTATTGTTAATGAGATTTTCACTACACTTACTGAACCAGCTGATATTTTTGGTCATTTTGACCCTACAAATAAAGCCAAACCTATGTTCTTCTGTGATGTGAGAGCTCTGTTCTCCGTGGGACTGGGCATGAGCAATCTGCAGTGTTTATGGCTGGTACCATATGTGTATCAATACCCTCCATATGTTGATGACAGCTCATGCATATGAAAGTGATTGACAAACCAAAGAGGCAACACTGAGAGCTTGGTGGCTCCAGGATGGAGCTGTGGTATGTGCTGTCATCAGACCTGGAATGACCCTTGCTGATACCTGATGGAGTAGGAGGTATTTCTGCACTCACACAGCCAGCTGCCATGCCGGATTCCTGGACTAGCTGACACCCAAGGAGTCCAAAATGCTGAAAACAAACCATGCAGGTCTTGCATTCTGCAGTGGTGTGCACGCATTTGGGCTCCCACAGATGCTACTCAGATGGGGATTGAGGACAATTAGTTCAGAACAAGGCTCCTACTTGTGCAGGGTCGCACTGGCTCTTCTGCAGGGTTTTTCCTTGTTGGTTGCATGTGATAAATCAGCACAGATTTAATGACACAGACCTGAGCGTAATCATGTCCTTGTTCCCTGACTCTCACCAACCTATCCAGTATCCTTTCTCTACACTTCATTTTTCCTATGATACCACATCACGTATCAAAACTTCGTGGGGGCTCATGTTGTTCTGGATTTACCTGTAAAGGTAACAGGTGCTGTATGACAGGGAGCTGCAACATCTCAGCCTCAACAAGCTTCCTCTGAGGAAGTTTAGGCTTAAGGTGAATTTTCTTAGAAGAAGACATTGCTCCAAAAACAGTGACGTGATGTTTTTACAGAACCTCATTACAATAATTCACATCTACTCAATTACTGCTGCTAGTAAAGAGTTCTTAAAAATGCTGAAACTTTGCAGTGTAAATGGGACTGAACTTTGGCCGGGAAGCAATAGTGGTGAAGCCTAAATCACTCTCCAGCAGGAGAAAGGGGCTATAAGGAACATCCCAGGGTACTTGTTCCAGTTCTCCGATCTTGTGCAGGATCACATGTCCCTTTCACCATTTCTGACAAATATTTTCAACTTATTTCTAATGAATTCCAGTGACAGAGTTTAGCTGCCTTGACAGGCTGTTTTCATGTTTAGCCACTTGGAGTTCTTTACATTTTTTTCTCCAAACAGCTCATCAGAACAGGCCTGCCTGAAAAACAAAGTGATTTCTTTTTCTGCTCTTGGTGGCAGCATTTTCCATGCTTTTCTGTGAGCCACAGTCACTGATGAGGTTTCTCTGTTGGCTGATACCTCCTACAGTTCACAGCTTCCTTATTTATATTATTTTCCTCCAGTTGCTCTTCTCTGTTTATGTCCTTCTTAAAATACAAAGTCATAAAGCAGAGGCAATACACTGAGCATTTACTGCAGTTAATAAAACAATTTCCTCTTGTGTCTTACATATGTCACTCCTTCAAATCACACTCAAACGTCACCACATCATCCTGACTGATACCCTGTTTCAGGTTCTGTAACATTTTTATAATATTATGCTTTTTTTTCACGTGAAAATGCAGCCCAGATAGGGGTTTTTTTCACCATTTCAGTATTTTTCCCTTTCCCTTTAATTTTGACCTTTAATAATTCATGAAGAATTTTACCTGATTGATTTCATATCACTTTTCCAGTTAATCAGGACTCCTTTGAATTTTAGCCTATCCTCAGGAGCACCAGTAGCTCTCCCAGGGTGCATTTTCTCATGCTTAGTAAGAAAAAAGTACACAGTCCTGCATTCAATTGCTTACTAAAAAAATACCAAGCAGCACAACACCAAATTCTTTCAGACCAATTATGTCATTTAGGGAAAAGGCACAAGGGAGGAAAAAACTGATTTTAAACTCCTTAGAGATGATACCATAACTTACATAAGAACCATATCCAATAAAGATTAGTGTATATAAGTATTTGATATAAGAATTTGGAAGACAAAGCTACTCAGATTTTATATCCTGTTTTCATAGGATAACTGGTTCAAAAGTTTTGCGAGGAGACCAGCAGATAAATATCTTTTGTTCTGATTTTAGAAAATCAGTTTAAAACAATACAGAAAAGGATTTTTCACTGGCTTTTACTACTAGAAAAACAGTTTTATCTACTGCCCCGTGTTCTCTCCAGGAACTGCAGTTTACACGTGACACTTGTGAAAGAGCAAGTTTTTGTGACACTTGTGAAAGAGCAAGACTGCATTGAAAAGAACATTTTCCAGATCAGTAGCCTAAAAGATCCTGGATAAAGCCTCAAATAGTGACTTCATCTATTGTTTAGTTTCAATGAGATTCATCTCCTGCGTTTTTGATCACAGGTCACTTCAATAATCACTCTTAACAGTAATTTCCAGGTGTGTATAAGAACTTTCAGTCCTGTTTCTCTGATTATCTGTCTCATAATGAGTGCCTGCACTGCCAAGAAGGTAAGAACTTTAGATATTGATTATCATATTTTATTATGCTTGCCCAGGTCAATGGTACAATTCCTATATGAAGTCTTTATCACATTTCTTCCACTTGACTATTCATAATGGACAGTTCTTTGATAAGCTAATGAACCTGACGTGCTTTTAGGTTTAATCTTATCTCTGCATGCATTTACACTGTAATTTTTAGAGTAAACTGTTAGACATGATGCCCAGCAAGGATTACTCATACCTGAAACAAGTGTTTTTTTTTTTTTTTTAGAACGTTTATTTTTTACTAACAAATAAGCCTTTGTATAATCATTCCCTGTAGCTGGCTTGGCGACAGTAACAGTATTAAGGAAAATCATCAGCTCCTTTATTTAATATTTACATCCATTTTCTGCATTTGGTATTAATTCTGTATGCATTTCTCCTTTTCTAGAGAAAACAAGGCACAGAGGGGGCCTTTTCACTCTCTACCTGAAAGGAGGTTTTAGTGAGGTGAGGGTTGGTCTCTTGTCCCAGGTAACAAGTCACAAGATGATTTTCTTTATTACTGTTACTGTCATCAACACAACTACAGGGAATGATTATATATAGGAACTTCAGTACAGAAAAAAAAATAAAGCTAAGTACAGCAGCACTTTTATTCTGTTTATTATGTGCAAAAAGCCTTCCCAGTACTGTAACTGTGGGGCTTTAGGAGAAGGTGAGGGCACAGGGTATATGCAAAGAGGTGATATTTGAGCACAAGCCTCTTGTCCACATCTGCATCTTCCCAACTCTTTGTGCTCCTTGTCTCTTCTCCTCTGCTGATATTTCTCCATTTCTTATCTCACTCCAGCTTGCTCCTGAAGTAGAGATATACAAAGTATTGGAAGTATCCTGCCACCTCAACTCACAGGAAGCATTTTGGCAGAAAAATTGTCTATATGGTATTTCACAAACTGCCCCACTGTCTGTGGGAAATGGAGAGGGAGGTGTCCCTCCTCTTCTCCCTGGGATACACTGGCAGGACACATGGAAATGGCTCAGAGCAATCAGGAGAGGTTCAGACTTGATATAGGAGGCATTTCTTTATCAAGAGGGTGGTCAAACACAGGAATAGGCTTCCTTAAGAGGTGTTCCATTCCCCAAGCCCACCAGTATTCCAGAGCCATTTGGATCATGTCCTTAATAACAGGCTT
>NW_020955230.1:777188-790291 GCF_003031625.1 Empidonax traillii | reverse complement strand
TCACAAACTGCCCCACTGTCTGTGGGAAATGGAGAGGGAGGTGTCCCTCCTCTTCTCCCTGGGATACACTGGCAGGACACATGGAAATGGCTCAGAGCAATCAGGAGAGGTTCAGACTTGATATAGGAGGCATTTCTTTATCAAGAGGGTGGTCAAACACAGGAATAGGCTTCCTTAAGAGGTGTTCCATTCCCCAAGCCCACCAGTATTCCAGAGCCATTTGGATCATGTCCTTAATAACAGGCTTTAACTTTTGCTCAGCTCTGAAGGGGTCAGGCAGTTAGACTAGATGGTCATTGTAGGTCCCTTCTACATGTCTTTGGTTTTAAGCATGAAAAGTATTCCACATTCTGTTATATTCTCTATTCTGATTCGTGAACAAACTGTTTGCATGGAGGTGTTCAGGTCATTTTTCTGGCCAACTCAATGGAATATGGTGGCTGATTATTGTGTGAAGTGTTGCAAAGCATTTGTGAATGAAGATTAAATAAATGAGACCAGAAAAAAGTGTCTTCTCCACTTGCCTAAGGTAATTTTAATGAAAGTGAGAAAAACATATTTTTTTCCCATTATCATTTCCACAGAAGGTGGATAATGCGTTTGTTCTGGGCATATGCTGGGGCTTTTAATAAACAGTCTCCCAAATAACTGTCTCAGGCTGCTATCAATTGCAAGAAATACTTGTGATCCTCCTCCTCATTATTATTATTATTATTATTATTATTATTATTATTATTATTATTATTATTACACCACCGGCATTACCATCACAATTGTCTGCTAAAACATCCGATAGCTCAATTGTAGAAGATCCCAAAGGACATGCTGGAAAGAAAAATCCAATTTCCAATTATCCTGTTGGAGCTAAATGCTGTCATTATGAGCAGGCCTGTTCTACAACATCTGAGGGACTGAACCCTTGTGAGAGATGGTGACAGATAAACACTGGAGTACCTACTGAAGGAAGACTATTCTCCCACTGAAATCTGCAATGTTTTTTAAATAAGAAAACTATTTTTTCCTTTTTTTTTTAAATACTGTGTTTGTTTTTAAAATAACCATTTGAAACAAATGCTGAACTTAACATCGTTCTCTTATATTAAGCATTAGACAGTAGACATAGCATTAGAAGCATAAGTTTCTTTCTGTCTGCATCTTTTCAAGAATAGAGATCAGACAATGTGAGGTGCCTTACCAATTTCATACTCTGTACTTTTTGCGCCTTAGGAGATATATTTTCAAATTTAGCTTTACTATTTGAATTTTCTTGAATAATTTGTGAGAGGACAAAAAAACCCTGCAAAAAATTTGCAAGAGCAAACCTGAAAAATTTACAGTCTGTCTTACTACTGCTTCCATTACACACAATTCCCTGGGGATAGGCACTAACCATCCAAGAGAGAATTTACAAAGAATACTGCATATAATCAGACTTTGCAAGGTTTCAGAGAGACCCCAGAAACAGTTAGGCACCACAAAATTGTGTTCCACTGCAGGAAATATTTATTGTAAATTACTGAAATATTTTAAGATTACAGTTATTCTGTCACTGTTTCAAATATTTTAGCCTTACAGCACAAGTCCTTCATTACCTCCCTGGTCACCCTGCCATCATTCACACACTACATCCACAATCAGAGATTAATGTCTTTTTCTTCACCTTTAGAGTTCAACACAGGGAATGCATGCAGAAGAGAAAAGAATCCCTCTCTTTCTTTTCTGGCAGCACATGCTCTTGGATAACATGGTGCTGTAGAGAAAATAAATTTCATTTGGCACCAGTAGAGCTAACACTGGTATCCCAGCAGCAGGAACTGGCCCATATATGAGTACGTCAAAAGACCAGTTACCTAATTTTGTACACTACTATGAACGGCAACTAGAACATGCAGTCAGTAGGACAAACTGGATATAAATATGTAATCTCCAATAGGAATTTGAAGCTGAAAGTGCTCATGAGGAAATACACAAGTGATGTGTCACCCTATCAACCATACATTCACAAGTTTCTCCAACAAAGATAGTGTTTGTTTGAACAGCTATAGACCAGAGCTCATTCTTTGGTTACTGCAGAAGTGATGCCTATTCCATGACAGAAGCTTCTTGAACAGGCTGAGAAGGTGAAAACTGCAGCTATTTCTGGAGATCCACTCCACAAGAACCCTGTAGGACTTACTGGTTTTGAGGGACCTGAGGCAATACAATTATACTCAGTAACTCAAGCAAGCTCCTGTCGTCCAGGGACTTGAGCTGAGTTGCAAGCAGAGCCTGTCATCACTCAGTTAACCTCAAGCAGAAATTTAGGAGCTGACTTGCCAACTAGAACATTCCACCAGCAAGCCCTGTACGAAGCATAGCGCCTTCTGTGACACAGCAGCAGAAAAACTGGCTGTTCAAGAGGTCACTGCTCTGGAGGCCAAATGCATTGAGAAGAAAATTTTTGTCACACTTGACAAAACAGGTTTGAGTCTTCCACAGGG
The DNA here is from genome assembly GCF_003031625.1 of Empidonax traillii. Classification (NCBI taxonomy): domain Eukaryota; kingdom Metazoa; phylum Chordata; class Aves; order Passeriformes; family Tyrannidae; genus Empidonax; species Empidonax traillii. The sequence continues at coordinate 787,811 of NW_020955230.1, read as the reverse complement.
AGCACCACCCACCACAAAGGCAGACACACTTTCAAATGAAAGCCCAGGCCTTTTAACATCCAGCAGGGCTTCAGCTTATTGGTTTGCCCACCTGTATGCTGGATGGGCAGATAGAAACATGGCGAGAAGAGGGTAAAAAATGTGCTGTCTTTAGCAGTGCACAATGAAATACACTTAGTATTTGTGAATGAAAAAAAAAATCTTCTCTACCTGTTTTCAGGTTAATAGAAGTGTATCAATAAATTACTGTAACAAAGCTACTAGAAATTTATAAAAACATACCTACTGGTTCTATTGTCCTTTTGGCTGGAAAGACTCATACAACAAGTTAATTGTAGTTTTTTTTTTTTTTTTTTTTAAGAATTAATAAAAGACTGAGTTAATCAATATGTGATGCACAACAGCTTAACTCAGCCATTTCATCTGTGATTACAGCAACTCTCCATCCCATCCCTAAGAGTCTTAGAATGGGAAGAGTAGCACAGTTTAGTAACCTTCCTTTCCGTTCTGCTTTTCAAGCCAACAGAAGAGTGTACATTTCACAGGCCAGTTTGTTCCAGCAGCCCTGTCCCGCAGTGTCCTGCTGCTGTGTCTCCCGCGGGTACCACACCTGACCGCCGGACCCACCAGTGCAGAGCTGCCTGACCACCGTCATGTGCCTGATGCTAGCGCGGAGCACATTCCTGGGAACAGAGCCGAATTCAGTTCGGAAGACAAGCGTGCCCCGGGAAGCCTTCACTGCCACATCCTTGGCAGCCGCGGCCGCGATCTCGCTCTTCCCGCCGGGATGTGCTCTCGCCCCTGAGTCTCATCCGGGAGCCAGGGGCGTTCATAGAGAGCAGCGTCTTCCCGGACTGCAGCTCCCAGCGTTGTCCTGGGGCGGCGGGAAATGCATGTCCCGCCGTGCCCGGGCAGGTGCCGATGTCGCATGGGTGACAGTGGCGCTCAGGCAGTGTCACATCGGGGTGCGCTGGTGCTGGCCGAGGCGTCTGTGCCCTCTGGGGACACTAACTGGTCTCCAGGAAGTTCTGATCAGTGTAAGTTGGAGCGAATTCTATTTTCTTCGGGCTTTGAGGGCATCTTTGAAAGTCGCCCTCATCCTTTGTCCTTTCATTAGTAATTATCCACTAACGTATCTTATCAGTTTATCACCGTACACTTCAGCTACTCTTTATCTTTTATCTTTTAGCTGCTGAAAGGTTTTTTGTTCTTCAGCTGATCACTTCTCCCGTCTCTTTCAGTGCTGACTGTGGTTTCTCAACCTCATCCCATTTAGGCAGTTTTGACTGTGGTGTTCCTAAAGTTCATTTGAGGTAAAATATTTACCATGTATACCAGAACATCGCACGGAGCTCAAAAGCGTGAATGTCTCTTTCGTGTGTCCTTAAATGCTTTTTTTGGTTCCTGGTGTGGTTGCAAGCAGGATCTGCCCTTAATAAATGTGAAGGGAGAGGAGCAGTGACAGGTTCATCGTGGTACTTCTGTAGAGACCACGCAAGGAAAACCCTGAGCCTTGAGAATCGAGCATATATCCAGTGCAAAATGCCTCTTGAGCACAGTTCACTGTTTAGTAGTTCCTAAAAGAGGCTATATGCTCATTCCTAGGAGCCTGACTGAGGTGCCTGCCCTGTAACATATCTCCTCCTATTTAAATTTGTCTTAGACCTTAACAAGGCTTTCATTCTGGAATAGCTACTTTGTACCAACTGCTTGGAATATTGACTGAATCCTGCCTTGGAGCTAAGCTTAAGTAACTTTTAAACCATATTATTTTTTTGCAGCAGTTTTTGGTGTGTTTATATTTTGGGATTCTGTGCTCTGTTTTGGTGTTTAAAGTACTCTCTGTGCAATTATAGTAGGATATAAACAACATTTTGAGTTCACTATGTCTTTTTATAAGAACTGATTATATGTTCTTTTCACTTAGGAGGTGAGGACAAAATTAAAGAGTGCTAGAGATGCCATAAGAAATAAAGAATATCAGGAAGCCTCAAAGCACTGCAAGATAATTAACTTTTTACTTAGAAGGTAATATTTTTTGCACATTTTGTTTACTGTTCCTTTACCCCTACATCTGTACAGTAATGCAGAGCGTGGAGTTTCAAACAGTTGTTGGTAATTAGCTCAGGAAGCAACAAAAGATTTTCACGTAAGAGGACTCAGAAGGCTGTGCAGAAATATCAACATAGATTCTGCTCACTGATTGTTACATTAAACTTGACCTCACTGAAGGAAATACAGTAATATTTGTAGGCGGAACTTGTTCTCATAACACATAGCTGTTCACACTAAATCTTACTTTTTAAAAAAAATGTTTATCAAATTCATATGAGAAATCCAACCAATGAGATGTCAATGGAGACAGTAGATTGTCATGTTAAAAGGGGCAGAAAGGATGAGAGGTCTCACCTAATGAGACCCTTTGCTTAACAGATTCACCAAGACAGACAAGGCGTCTGATACCTTTTTACATAAGGACTACTGAATAGCGGTAGAAAAACCCTTCACCAGGTTTTTCCTATGAGTTATTTCACCGTCGATGAAACTGTCAACACCTAAAAACGGACTCATTCTAGCAATTCATGAAATAAAATGTTTCTTCATACAAATTTGTGACAATTTTTTGGGTTTGCTGTGTCTGGAATAGGGTCTAACTGCCAAAAAAGCACAATTAAACTATGTAGTAATAGTAATAATAATAATAATACTAGTAATAATAATACAAAGCATAGAGGCACACATGCTAAAGCAAAAGCACTTATAATGAATTTTAATACTGCAAAACCTAAGCACAAACCCTAAAGCAGAAGAACTAACAAAGAATAAGTAAAGATTTTGAAGTACTGTGGAGCAAAAGTCAAATTAGTGTATGTGTATAAAGCAATTGGTCACCGCAAGGCATCCTGAGAAGGTGGAGGGAGGAAAGGAAGCCCGTCAGTTACCTCTGCAGTGTTGATGGAACTTCTCTCCGATTTTTGCTTATGTCAAATCTCTTTTTATGCCTTTTTTTATTCAGTTTTTGAGTGGCTATAACCAATAAACTAATTTTAGGGTGATAGACAGACGAAATAGGCCTAAGGATCCACTTCCTGAGTTCTTGGTAGCCAGGATGTTTGGGGGGGGAGAGGAAGGGGGAAAGCCGTATTATCTCCATATCACTCCTTTGTTTGTTTTAATCCTTTTACAAGTTTTTTGGGAATGTGTCCCCAGGTTCAGGGTTTTTCCAGGAAACCCTATGTATCACCTCACACAGATGTTTACCAAAAACTTTTGAACTCTATGAAAGGTGAATCATATTGAATTCCATAATTTACTCTTAAGATTTCTAGTTCGGGGAATGCCATTACTGACACAATAAACAGTCTTACCAGTGTAAGGTTTATTGGTTATGTCCATTTTGATACGGCAAATATTCCTGGAATAACTGTACTTCAGATGAACAGTTTAGAGAATTCTGTGTTATCCTCTGTCTGATGATGAAACTCACTGCCTTGAAGCATTTAGATCTGCTAGCTCATTAGTAGCTCTGCATTAATTAGTAGACTTATTTTTCTCTACTTTGAAATCACAGAATATATGTCATAGAGGTGCAGTTCCAAACAAATCAGACTCTCAGCTGTCACTGTAACTAACTGGAGTGTTCAGTTTGTTTGCTTAATTTGAAAATTTTTCAAAAAGAAAAGTAAAATTCCTTACAGTAATTTTTTTACTCAGTTACAGCAGCAATGAGGAAAACTTTTAGGGCAATCAGAGTTATTTGTTTGGCAGCTGAACCTACTAATAATTATTTGCTAACATTTGAAAGCCATTTCTGTATTTTCTGGAAAAACTTAGATTGTTTGTGTGAGATTTTCATCACACCAGAGATGGTGTGATGTATGTAAGAATCTCGTGGACCTCTATCATCAAGAAAAGAAATACTCAGAGGTAGCCTGAGTACTTCATTTTATCTCTTATAACAAGAAATTTCCTTTTGATCAGAACTACTTAGTCTTCATCACAGCATCCTTGTTTTTTTTGGGCTGTAGACCACTTGAGGTCTCCTCGTGAACCACTACCAGGAAGAACTGATTTTAACTATATTCCTTTCTTTTCCACTGTGTAAGACTTGGATGCAATCCATTAAACTGACAGACCATGACAAAGAACATTAGTTCGCAGGCTGAGAGGGTGGAGCATTTTTCTTGTGTTTTTTTTTCTAGAAGGCAAGCATGGTCCAAATGCACATTTACCTGCAGTTATGTGTGAGTAAGGTGTCCTTTGCTATGCTTAGCCAGTTCTGAGTGTCTGACTAGCCCTTCACAAGTCTGGTGATCCCTTCCTAGGCTGTGCCTGGAGTTTCACACCAGTGGGTAAGGTGGAATTCATGCACAACCTGAACTTGATTGTCTGTGCTTTGTGTTCTGTGTACCTTGCTTGAAGATAAGGACATGCAAATGTGCTCCAGGGCAACCTAAGTTTTATTTGGCCCACCCAGCACTCCCAAAGTCTATGTCGGGATGGTCCTGCAGAAGTAGTCAGTTGACCACGAGATGGAGCTGTTAAATATAGTTAAAGAGAGTCCTATTTTCTGTTTTTCAATTCCTTTGATTTTTTCCACAGTGAAATTTCAACATGAACTTCTACTGTTCTTTCTGATATTAGTGCTGGAGATCCAAATCTTCTGGCTATTTGTCTTCTTAAGGTTCATTTGTGCTAAACTTCTCGGGAAAAGGTGGGTGATTTCACCTTCTGATAAGAACAGTGAGGGTACAGCAGCCTGAGATGGGCCTCAGGTGGACTAAGGCACCTAAATCCAAGCAGTCATCCTGGAACTCCTCACTAGCTGCCTCCTCCTAAGTTCTGCAGGAGTCCAGGTTTGCACTGTAGCACAGTGATGTATTGTTTTACCTCTGCATGTTACAAGAAGCACCATTTAGAGCTTTGCCAGTGTAGTAATTTGGCCCTGGCTGTTTTTTGAGTGTTCAGCAGTGTCACATTGGTTTCATATTAGTAAAGAATGTTATGTAAACCTGTTTCTGCAAAGGAGGAAGGGCTGGTGGGCTGGCGCTTTTTTTATTTTGTTTCCTTTTTTTTCCTTTTTCCTTCTTTTTTCTTTTTCATATTTTTATTATTTATTATTTTATTTATTACTGCCCAGTAAAAACATGATCAGTTTGCAAGTGGATGGTAATCTGCTTTTCTACTCCTCCTGAGCCAGTTCTGATTCCAAACCCATCTAAGTGCATTAGTGCAGCCAGAGGGAACATTCTTAGAGACTTAAGTGTATTCATGTGGCCCTGGCTGGAAGTCAGTGCTAGGAAGGACTCCTGGCTCGTCGTGTTCATAGGGTCTGCCCCAAATAACTCTACAGCAACTTTGGAAGTGATGGAGCACATTACAGACTCATGATAGAGTAGAAAATCGATTTTACAGCTAGGGAGATTGAAATAAGGCAAATTAAAAGGATGTGCTTAGGTCAGAGAGGCACTGAGCACAGGTGTGGGAACTTTTGGCCTCACAGACATGGCAGTGCCTGCATTCAGGTTGTAACAGGTTGATGTGCTTCATCCAGCAATGGGAGGAACAGGACTGTGAGATTTTAGCTCTGGTTCCCCCTTCCCCAGGTAAAGGGACCTCACCTTTATTTCCTGCCCTCCCCCACATGTATTTCTTTTGGAAAGCCCAGAAGGAACTAGACTCTGACAGTTCCTCTGTTTCCAAGTTCAGTAGTCAGTGACTGTCCGGCCTGTGCCTGCTTGCACAGTTTCTGGTCCCTCCTAGAATACCTAGAATACAATTCAAGTTTGGGGACTATGTCTTTACCAGTTCTATTGCAAACTATAAAATGCTTGAAGTGTTTTTGAAACTTAGTGACCCCTGTGAAGCCTTTGCTCCCCATAAGGTGCACTGGCAGCAAAACGGGTGGGTGGGCAGTGTGGTGAGGTACTTGATACTTTACTGCATTTAGCTCAGTAAACTTACTCCATAAAATGAAAGCACATGACAGAATCTAGAGCTGTCAGGACTACAGCCCTGCTTTAATACAAGTGATTTCCCAGAACTGAGGAGAGAAATCATAATCATTAGCAGGAAACAAAAAACTGTCCATCTCTAAAAAGGTAATAAAAATATGCTGCTCTTAACTACTGGTTGGTTTTTTTGTGCTACAGAAATGCTGACTCAAGGTGGCAGTGTTGTGTGGCCTTGGACAGCCTCTGCTTTAGCACCGTGCCAGTCTTCCACAGGCCCTGTGCTGTCTCCCAGTACTTGTCTAGCTCGTGCCCTAGGGAGGTGATGAGTTCTGGAGTTTCCAGGTGTGCAAAGGACAAGAAAGCCCTCAGGAACATTCAACATGGATTCACCAAGGAGAAACCCTGCTTAACCAACCTGATAACCTTCTACAATTACATGGCCGGTTTGGTAGATGAGCAGATAGCAGTGGCTACTCTGCCTTGGCTTCCTTAATGCTTTCTACAAAGTCTCTATTGAAGTATGGACTCTACCTTCAGTGTTGCTTTGTTCTAGTCCCATCCTTTATGTTTCAGCTTTTTTTCCATTCTAGGTTTTTTACAGTCTATGGAGTACAATCTGCTAACAAAGGAGATATGATCCCCCTTCATTCCCAGTACTGAAAATTGGAACAACAACTGCCATGATATTAAAAAAATGCATAAGTATAAAAGTGTTGTCTTTTCCCTCCTTCTTGCTTGCTCTACACTGTTCTCCTATTTCCTTTTTTTTTTTTGATAGTATTATCAACTACATTAAAAAAATTGTGCAAGATACATCACTCTAAAAATTTTTGTCCTAAGTGATAAGTGTTTAAAAATGTGATAGTACAATCTTAATCCAGAGTGTTGCTCCTAAAGGCACCCCCTCCCAGCAAGCTGTTTTCCAAAGGACTTTTTCAAATAACAAAAAACTAAGGCCCTCTTTGCCAAATAAACAATATGTGACTCCAGGCCAGAAAGTGGAGCAGGGTCAACAAGGAGGAGATGCAATTTCTTGATATTATTTTGTAGATGTAAGAAGAACCATTCTGACGTGAAGTGATAACAAATAAGAAAGAAGATTTAGAAGCAGAAAAAATGTCTGAAAGACCACATATAAAATATATACACAATACCTACTGATCAACTGAATAAACTTTCTTTATGTAGATATTGCAAATTACACTGCAGCTACCAGTATAGGAGAAGTTCTTCAGGAATTCTTAATGCTGTTGACAAGGAGGAAAAATGAAGAAAACATTTTCTACTGAGTATGTATCTTGTGTGATTTCAGGAATGGTTTGGAAGCTTGGGTGAGGGATGTTGATACATGGCCACAGATGCATGATGCAGGTGACTTAAGACTTCAGTGCAACATGGAAATCTAGAAGTTGAAAACAAGAAGTGGTTATTTTCTTTTTTCTCATGATGCTGTCTGCCTGTGAGGGCATCACCTGCTGGTGAAGGGGGACGTCACCGAGAGGTGGATTGTGACTTCGCATCCCTCACTGCTCATGTCCTGGCTGTAAAATCAGTTTTCTACTCTTTATGTGAGTTTGCAACATGCTCCATCACTTCCAGAGTTGGTGTGGAGTTATTTGTGGCAACCTCTGTGAAAAAGATGAGCCAGGAGTCCTTCCTAGATCTACTTTGCTAGATCTCCGTGAACATACTCAAGTTGTTCACTGAATGTCAGCCACCTTTCAGGCAAAACTGTCAGTGCCACGGCTGCAGTGAGGAGCATAAATAGCAACTCTAAGAATGTTCCCTTGGCTGCACTAATGCACTTAGATGTGTTTGGAATCAGAACTGGCTCAGGAGAAGTAGAAGAGAAAATTATCATCTACTTGAACACTGATCATGTTTCCACCAGCCAAGTTTTCCCCTTTTTCATCTCCTTCCTTTCCTTAGCAGAATCAGGTTTACATAACATTCTTTGCTGATATAAAACCAAATGGCACTGCTAAACACTCAGAAGGCAGCCAGGGACAACCCAATGCTGCAAAAAAGTTCTGCACACACATTACAACCTGGGTTATGAAGAGTGTCAGTAATGAGTCCATAGGGTCCTCAAAGGAAAATTCTGCAGTGTTTCTTCATACATCTTACACCAAAAGGAACACCCCACCAAATGGAGACTTCTCAGCTATGCACAGAATCAAAGAATATGCTGAGTTGGGCACCTGTCAGGATCTTTGAGTCCAACTCTTAGCCCTGCACAGGATACTCCAAGAATCCCACCATGTGCCTGAAAGCGTTGTCCAAACTCTTCTTGAACTCAAGAGAGGCTTGGTGCTGTGACTACTTCTTTGGGGAGCCTGTCCAGTGGTCAGCCTCCATCTAGTTGAAAAACCTTTCCCTGATATCCAACCTAACCTTCTTCTGATTCAGTTTTGTTTTGTTTCCTCAGGTCCTGTCACTGGTCACGAGAGTGAAGTGCCTACCCTTCCTCTTCCCCCCATGAGGAAGTTGTAACGGCAATGAGGTTTCCCCTCAGTCTCCTCTTCTCCAGCTGAACACACCAAGTGCCCTCAGCTGCTCCTCATACAGCTTCCCCTCATGGCTCTTCACCATCCTTGTTGCCCTCCTTTGGAAACTCTCTAATGGCTCAGTATCCTTCTTATAGTGTGTTGTCCAAAACTGCACACAGTATTCAAGGTGAGGCTGCCCCAGTGCAGAGAAGAGCAGGACAATCCCCTCCCTTGACCAGCTGGTGATGCTTTGCCTGATGCCCCCCAGCACAAGGTTGGCCCTCCTGACTGCCAGGGCACTGCTGAGTCATGTTCAAGTTGCTGTCGACCAGGACCCCCCAGGTCCCTTTCTGCAGCACTTCTCTCCAGCCTCTCATTCCCCAGTCTATACACACAATCAGGGTTGCTCAATCCCAGGTGCAGAATCCGGCACTTGCCCTTGTTAAACTTCATATGGTTCATGCAGCTGGACTCTGAGTCATGTGTGGCTGGTAGGAGGCTGTGGCCTCCTTCCTGTGGGAGCAACCAACAAAAGGATTCAGCTCCAACATGTGTACCTGGATGGAGCAGAATACTGGCACTAGCTGTAGTGCCTCACTCACTGTACTCTGATCTGGACATGGGCTGTGGTGGAACAATACAGGCCATGAGCACGTTTAGAACACTGTGTTCAATGGCCTGAATTGATCACCAAACCCACAGTTTACTCCAGTGACCTTCACAAACATGCTGGTCCTAGAAAGACCACTTTCTACTCTCTGGGCAAAGTGCAGCAGAGTTACAGGCCGAGGAATCTGCATCTGGGAAACAGGAGGGTGGCACTAAGGCTACATCACCCCCCCCTCATTGCCCAGCAGTTGGCCGCATCATTAGTCAGACATCAGGGTCCTTTGGCTGTACCGGGGTGCAGATTGGATTTTGGTCTGGGATTCTAGACCCACCTCTTCCCTTTTCCCATTTGAAAGCCCCCAAGAGCTGCGCCAGTGTTTATCTGTCGCCGTCTCTCACAAGGGTTCAGTCTCTCAGATGTTGTAGAACAGGCCTGCTCATAATGACAGCATTTTAGCTCCAACAGGATAATTGGAAATTGGATTTTTCTTTCCGGCATGTCCTTTGGGATCTTCTACAATTGAGCTATCGGATGTTTTGGCAGACAATTGTGATGGTAATGCTGGTGGTGTAATAATAATAATGAGGAGGATCACAAGTATTTCTTGCAGTTGAACAGCAGCCTGAGATAGTTATCTGGGAGACTGTTTATTAAAAGCCCCAGCATATGCCCAGAACAAACGCATTATCCACCTTCTGTGGAAATGATAATGGGAAAAAAATATGTTTTTCTCACTTTCATTAAAATTGCTCACCTTAGGCAAGTGGAGGCCTGAATTCTTTAATCCTCATTTCCCCCAAGAATTTAGAACACTTTATACAGTAGTCAGCAACCATATTCCCTTCAGTTTGGGACACCATCATCTTATCTTTCATGCCTACGGAGATCCTATGAGGACAGTTGTGCTCTCAGAGCATTCAGTGTAAAAGGAGGAAGTAAAAGCACAGAGAAGTGACACGAGAACAAATTTGTCATTGTCAGGTTGATTTCTGCTTACCATCACAGCAGACAAACTGTGATATTCGGCAGACTTACCCTCTCCATAGTCAATCTGACTTTCTCCAGGAGAAAGAGGCACATCTGGGTGAAACACGAACACTCAGCTTTGATTTCTACATGTGGTATTTGGGGAAGAAAAATGGCCTGAACACCTCCATGCAAACAGTCTGTTGCTCAGTTGGAATAGAAAATTAGAATAGAGTATTTCATTTGGAAGGGACCTACAGTGACCATCTAGTCCAACTGCCTAACCCCTTCAGGACTGAGCAAAATTAAAGCTTGTTATTAAGGACATGATCCAAATGGCTCTGGAATACTGGTGGGCTTGGGGAATGGAACACCTCTTAAGGAAGCCTATTCCTGTGTTTGACCACCCTCTTGATAAAGAAATGCCTCCTATATCAAGTCTGAACCTCTCCTGATTGCTCTGAGCCATTTCCATGTGTCCTGCCAGTGTATCCCAGGGAGAAGAGGAGGGACACCTCCCTCTCCATTTCCCACAGACAGTGGGGCAGTTTGTGAAATACCATATGGACAATTTTTCTGCCAAAATGCTTCCTGTGAGTTGAGG
>NW_020955230.1:760746-776964 GCF_003031625.1 Empidonax traillii | reverse complement strand
CACCTCTTAAGGAAGCCTATTCCTGTGTTTGACCACCCTCTTGATAAAGAAATGCCTCCTATATCAAGTCTGAACCTCTCCTGATTGCTCTGAGCCATTTCCATGTGTCCTGCCAGTGTATCCCAGGGAGAAGAGGAGGGACACCTCCCTCTCCATTTCCCACAGACAGTGGGGCAGTTTGTGAAATACCATATGGACAATTTTTCTGCCAAAATGCTTCCTGTGAGTTGAGGTGGCAGGATACTTCCAATACTTTGTATATCTCTACTTCAGGAGCAAGCTGGAGTGAGATAAGAAATGGAGAAATATCAGCAGAGGAGAAGAGACAAGGAGCACAAAGAGTTGGGAAGATGTAGATATGGACAAGAGGCTTGTGCTCAAATATCACCTCTTTGCATATACCCTGTGCCCTCACCTTCTCCTAAAGCCCTACAGTTACAATACCAGAAAGCCCTTGGTAGGGAAGTGTCATATTCCAGGCTGAATCCTGTCAACAGTAGCTCAGAGAGAAAGGAAGGTGATGGTTGCCTTGGGTTGAACGGCTTCTTGACCCAAGATTGCACATCTGTAGAAACTGCAATGCCATCAGCCCACACACACTGTGTTCTGGTCTCTCCAGAGCCTTTACAAGTGTGGGTGGGAGGGCTGCATTTCTGGGGAGAGATGAGCCATTAAGGACCTTTGAAAAAAAAAAAAAAAAAAAGGAAACATGAAAGAAACAAACAGAAACAAACAAGCTGAAACCCCCACAACAACCCTAAACCAAAACAAACAAACCCACCCCCCAAAAAAAGAAGTAAACCAAAGACAGCTACCCCCACAAAGGATTTGGCTTCTTCTTGCAGTGAGCACAATCCAGTCCTGCTGTCCTAGTGGCCTCCCTTCAGCCCTTCCAATTTGTCAACTTCTCTGTTGTCCATACTGCAAGTATCTCATATCATAAGAGAACCAGTGACTTGTGGCCACAGGGTATGTTATATTCTTGGGACTGTTTAGCTTTTTGCAGGATTTTATCGGGCGCCACAGCAAAATTCTCCCTCTTCTCTGCAGCCCATCATTCCCTTCCAAGTGATGCTTGCAGGGCAGCCTAAGCTCAGGAAGGTGGCTGAACATCACTAGTGTGCCACTTTTACCACCTACAGTCTTTTTTCGCCTCTCCTATTCCACTTTAACCCCACCTGTAAAGAAAACAGAGGAGCATAACAAATGGAGTGAACAAGTTCAGTGAATAACTGAGTTCTTGCTGGCAGAGTTTACAAGCTGCAATGGGTACACCTTGCTAGTTTAGTCTGTTTTTTTCTAATCAGTGTGATAGTGTCCAAAATGCACACATATACTTTAAAAACAAAAACCTAAAAATCAACAAGGTCTCCAGAAACAAATGAAAACCACTCATCCAAGAATGAACTGATTGGAACTGTGTCTGAGTGTTACCTCTCTTTGATGGAAATCACTAGACCTTGCATGTCAAGGGATTTGTCAATTGCTGCTTTGGTGCTGTCATAACTCAAAGAGGATACTGAAAATCTGACAGCTCCTGTTTTTTCAGGGAAGCTGAAGGATTTTGTGACCCTGCCTCCAATAAAAGGAAGCAAACTAAGAAAAATCTGGAACACTTAACATTGAAAATCCTCTATTTTGACATTTCAAACATGAATGCTGAAAAGAGAGGTGTGGTGTTGTGAATGACTCTGTGATTAAAGTGGAGGTCATTTTACGCACTTGCATGCACTAAATAACTTCTCCATGTCATTTGAATGATTAAGAAGTCCAGTTTTCATTGATTCCATTAAAATGTAAAAGGTGCAGAAGCAATCACCATTCAGTGTACAGTCCCCCAACTCTTATCAAAACACATTATAATTTGACTCACAGAAGTGTTGTTGAACATATTCCTTGCCTCTTTCTCAAGTGAACACATAAGAAAATACAAAACAGCATTTTGCATCTTATGAGAGGGAAGTAAAAATGATGAGGTACACAATTTTCTCCAGGTTATAGTACGAATTCATTTCGAGAGTAACAAATATATAAATAACAAATTATTTAGCTACAGTTTTCATACACTCTACATTTCGATTCCTTATATTGACGTGACATCACTGACACAGCTAGAATTTAGGAGTTACAAGTTCACTGTCATTGTTGGGTATAAGAAAGGATGTTCATGTACTTGTTTTTTACATGTGTGCCTTGTTTTCTGGGATATTAGCCCAAATTTTAAGAAGTCTCAATAATTTTGCTGTCTGGGCACCCGAATTTCTTCAGTGTGAAGGATTCTGAATACTGTCAACATCAGAATGAGTTGATGTTAAACACTAAAAAAATCGTATCATGGGTGGCTTGAAATGAGAATTTTGATAATAGCAGTAAAACCAGTCAATCAAACCCTGGAATACCCTTGGGGAGCACACTTCAAAGACGTGCTGCCTTTGGGGAAGATAGAGAAGAAAAGCAGGCTAAGTCCCTATGAGAATTTGGCATGATTACTAAATGCAAAGAGGTCCTCTCTGACTAGTGTGAAGGTCCCCAAGAAACAGGCACACTGTCACGTGCATGCACGCACACACCAGCACACTGCAGGAGATATTCCATACACTTCCATCTCACTGCCTCCTCCAAAAGGAAGATGCTGTACACATTTAGCACTGTGCTTTTGGCCTTCACTGCCACTGATGCTTGTCTCGCGGTAATGTAAATGACAACTGGTCTTATCTTAAATGGTTTTGTAAGTGGGGAAAACTTGAATACAAGGGTGTGTGACACTGGTAAGCCGAGAGACAAACACACCAGGAGTTAGAAAAACTTACCATTTGACATGAAAGGCGAGCAGGGAGAGAGCTGAGATGATTTCAAGTTGTGTTTCTTTATATAATACTCCCACTGAGACATAGATATATACATGAATCTGTTTAAACAAAGAATGTGCTATTGTTACACTAAGCAGGAAAGACAATCAATAAAGCAGGAAAACAAATGGGATGAAATAAGGAAGTTAGATAAAGGGAAACTGAGACAGGGCCACACAGATGTGTTCTCATCAGATCTCTCCAAATTAAAAAATGGCCAACTATAGTAACGACAGACAGCAAAGCAGAAACCAGGGTTTTAACCCTTTGCTGCTTTAGGCCTTGGTAAATACTGCCAGAGAGATTCTGCTGACAGCAAATAGCAAATGCAAGATACAGCCCTGCATGGAACAAAGAACCTGAGCCTGTGCCAGGAGTTCATTCTCCAGCGACAGTAATTATTGCTGCCACTGTAATGTAACTATGTCAGTGAAATGAATTTGCCTTTGATATCAGTGGAATCAGCCTGAGTTTGGGAGGGCAAATGATCCAACAGGATGATATCTCTGACCAGTATGCCTGCGACTGAATATGCAGTGTATTCCTCAGAATCTGTTACCATGAAACTCTGCACTGGTTTCCAGCCCTCCAAATACTCAAGTACTACACAGCCTTCCAACTCCAAGTCTCTTCCTAGAAGAGTTACTTTCCAATTGTAAAATGTCTGTTGCAACTTGAAGCACATGAAAGTTTGATACCTTTTTTTTTTTACCAAGCTTCAGAATAGACCTATATTCAAAAATAAGCCTGATAGGAAAAGAAATACCCCAAATAATTAATCTATACAGCTGGAATGAGAAGCATGTGCTATGAGGTGTGCAAATGTATGATTGAAATTTCATCATTTAATGAAAAAAAACAGACACATTTTTACTTGGAAGGAGTCAGTTCTATTTCCCGTTTCACTAAATGCAGTGACAGATATTCAAAGCAAAGAGCTTATTTAAGGCATTTTCCAAGCCTAGTTTTTCTGACTCCTGTGTCTTAAGGTTCATAACAGAGCTACTTAAAGGAAGCAAGGAGTTACAGAGCATGCCTTGTAGCCTTTCTACAGCAATTTAAAACAGCATTGACTGAGCATTCTTTGCTTCCTGGCCTAAAATCAAACGTACCTTGCTTGCACACATGTACTTTGTGCTGGTTTTGACTGGGATAATTTGCTATGGGGCTGTGTTTTGGGTTTGTGCTGAACAGGTATGCAGCACTTACGAGTCAAGACCCTTTTTCTGCTTCTCACTCCACCCCACCAGGGAATAAACTGGCATGAGTGGCCATGCACAGAGTTAAACTAGAACACCTCAGACTGTGTGTGGCTTTACCTATTGAACTATCTCTATCCCAACATACAATTTTTCTCACTTTTACCCTCCTCCATCCCACACTGAGAGGAGGGAGCAAGCAGCTGATTGGGGCTGAGCTGCCAGATGGAGTTCAACCACAATAATTACTAATTATCACAGTAATTCTGTTTCTACTATAAAAACACCAAGCCTACCAAAGTTTATTGAAATACATATTTCTTTTTAAAAGTAAGTTCTGATTGCAGTGGTTAGCCAAATATCCATTATCCATTGAAAAAACCTCCCTCTTTCACCCAGCTTCAAAATTTTTCTTTTGTACTTAGTGGAGATATATGGTGTCAGATTTTAGCAGTCTAGAACCCAAACCTAATACTGAGGAAGAAATTCACCTGTCTGGTGCTTCCGCAGCATTGCAGTTCACATTTATTCCTGTTTCTCCTTACTCTCAAATTCACTTCCTTGACCCCAGACAGCTACTATGAGCTCTTGTAAAGTCCTCTCCCTGTAATAACTAGAATTTACCATGCTTTCACATCACCTTTAATCATCAGTCTACATTATGAAGGACATTATATTTACATCCATTTTAGCTATGAAAGAACTGAAACAAGGAAAAGAGAAATTATGTACTCTAGGAAAAGCCCTCATCCAGTCTACTAGACATTCTTTCAAATGCTGCCATTTGATATGGATTAAGAGTATAAATCCATAATGCAGGACATACATTCTCCTCTGCACACAGCTGATGTCATGTATGTGAGACTCCCACCTGGTGCTTCCATCAAAAACCTGGCTCTGGCCACTCAATCCATGTCTATTCCTCTCAGTAAACACAGGGTTGCTGTTAAGTGTCTCAAAGCCATGTCTGCTGCAGGCTGAACCCGCCCCAGCTCCTCTTGGAATGTCTTAGTGCAAGAATAGGATGGTCACCTCACAAACAGGGACAGACACAAAGAAGAGGTGTTTAATGCTTTATTTTCCTCTGTCTTCAACACAGATGATGGACCAAGTGGGTCTCGGCACCCTGAGCTGCAGGACCATAACTGTGACAATGATCAACTCCCAGTAGGCACTGATCACTTCACTCTTGTGACTGGTGACAGGACTCAGGGAAACAGCGTGAAGCTGAGTCAGGAGAGGTTTAGGCTGGATAATTAGAAAGAGATTTTTTTCCCAGAGGGTGATTGGGCACTGGAACAGGCTTCCCAGAGAAGCGGTCACAGCACCAAGCCTGACAGAGTTCCAGAAGTGTTTGGACAATACTCTCAGGTGCAATGTGTGACTCTTGGGGATGGTCCTGTGCAAGGATAAGGATTGGATTTGATGATCCTTATGGGTCCCTTCCAGCTCAGCATATTCTGTGATTTTGTGAATATTGCTGGAGACAGAGCTGAAAGCTCTGTGCTAGGACATGGTTCTATTGCATAACTGAGAGGACAATAAACTGCATGTGCTAAATGTCAGTCATTCATAGGGTTGCTGTAGCCTACAGAGGATCACTGAGGTTATGGAAAGGGTTTGTTCTGTTTTTTGGTGTGGCTTTTTTTTTCATTGTTTGTTTGTGTGTTGTTTTGGGTGGTTTTTGTTTGGTTTGGGTTGGGTTTTTTTCCCTGTGGGATGTCTCAGCTAATCTAATTTTCTGAGAGCAGCTATTGAAGTGTGAGTGATTTTTTTTTTAACTTTAGGGATAAAGCTATTTCCAGATATTTTCACAAGGAAAACGTCTGCAAATCGAGGAAGAGAGTTGTGATATGAGCTGCATTTGGATTTTCTGCCTCATCCTCTCCCCCATACCATTTTTTCTTTCTTTCTCTCCCTTTTTCTTCCCTCCTATTGGAGTGACCAGAGCAGTAATGGCACCACAAGTGCAGCCACTTACAGTTAATGGGGAAGGTGTTTGACCCATCTGTTCTCCTTATTAGGCGTGAGTCCATGACAAAGTTAGTGACGTTTGGTCAGGTTTTCCTTGTCAATACAGGGAACTGACTTTTACGTCCTAGTCTAGTCTAGTCTAGTCTAGTCTAGTCTATTCTTCCAATACAGAGCAGTCACAAAAAAAGGGAGATTTTTCTGAAGGACCTAATAGATTATACTAATTTGGTGAGGTTTACTTTGTTTCTCACCATCCAAATCTATTTTGCTTTGCAATAAATTAATTGTTCCCCAAGTCAAGTTCATTTTGCCTTTGACAGTAACTAGTAAGTGATTTCCTAGAACTATTTAATCTTACTTTCTCCCCATGTCCTGTTGAGGAGGGGAATAAGAGAGCAGCTGGGTGGGCACCTGACAGCAAACAAGGTTAGCCAACCACAGAGCACTTAATTTATTTTTTAATTTAGGAGGCTTGCATTTATTTTTATATATAAGAATACTGACCAACTGAACATCACATCATGTTAACTGTGGACACATGACTTGTCATCCTCACCCAAAAACATTGTTTACTACTAGTGAGAATCATTTACATCATGTTGTGCTGTGGGGTTTGTTTTGCTTTATGGCTTCAAAGTTCATTGTCTGTCTAAAACTGATGTGTAGCTGAAAAACATCCTCATTTGGGATAAATACTTATTGAAGGGATCTCTAGATACATATATTAGATACATATTTTATTCCTTGTGCTCTGACTGCCACGTGAGCTCAGGACTATGCCTGGCTTTGCTGCTCATACCAAGACATGGTCCACAGCTCAATGAGCCTGCAAGGGCAGGTAAAACTCAGCTGTGAGTTCTGTTCTACCTGTCTGTATACAGTTCTTTTGATTTACATGGTTTCCCTCCCCATTCAGACCATGTAACAGGTAAGTGCAGACAATGTTGTCTATGTTCTGAGATTAAGACAACAGAAAGGAACTACTCTTTATTTATGCAAAAATTGTATTATTTCTTTTTAAGTGACATCAAGGTGTCTGTCTGCAACTGCTAGCAGAAAACAAATGAATATGCTCAGGACAGATACTACAAATATCACTAATCCCTGAATTTGCTTAAACTTCTCTTTAGGGCATGGTAAGATCTCATATATCAATAGATGGAAAAAAAAGATAAAGACAGATTTTAAGTTCAAAAAAGGGAGAAAGTTATGAGAAATGTCCTGCAAAACCTGAAGTAAATTCAAGCTTTTCTAAAAGTGGTAAATAGTCTGTTTAAGGACACCCATCTGTGATTTCTTTTTTAAAGTGGAAGATCTGTTCCCTCTCACATGATCCAGAGAGCTGAAGTACCATCAATTTTTATTGACATTATGACAACAAATTTGCAGTGTACATGACTGTAGAAGGATAACGAATTAATAATTGTTGTTCTTTTTTACATGACCATTCTCCACTCACCTTAGCTACTACCTGCAGACAGAATCAGTGTCAATAAATGTATATTTGCAATAACCCCTTGTGGCAACCTCTGGAAAACTTTCTGCTGGACAAAGCTGGTAGAGAACTAGAGGAATAGAAGCAATTAGCAAATATACATTCTGACCCATTGTTTAACAATTTCCTCCCAGGAACTGTCACTCTTCAATCACTTTTGGAGGGCAAATTATGCCTTTTGTCAACATTCTTCATGTCACAGAATGGTTTTAACTGGGTTAGGTGTCTTCAGCAAACAGATTCTAACTTATTAAATGACTATAAAAAAGGAGTTTCTCCTGGACGAACTCTTCCCCTTTGTTAGGTGAACATGATGCCTGAAAAGGTGCATTGAAAACTGCTCAGAGACAGTTTTGAGTCCTTAAGCAGCAAAAGGTATTTATTTTAGGCAACGCTGGGGGCTAGCCAACTCGTGCTGGACAAATCTAGCCCAAAGTTATCAGTGTAAAGTCAGGTATTTATACAGTTTTTAGTGAGACATTACATCATTTTTTATGCATATTCACATTATTGCAACATTTCATTATAATATTCATAGCAGGTGGAGTTTGGGCGGAGCCTGGGCGGAGTTGTCCTTTTGGGGTGCTCTTTTGAGGATTGTTTCTGTTTCTTCATCCTCAGGGGGTCTCACTCCAGAAGTCTTCCTTGCTTTGAACTTTTCAACTTTCTTAGTTGGCTGTCTTCCTGATGGTAAATTTTGCAAGATTTTGGATTCTTGCTCCTATTTTGCCACTTATTCCATAAGGAACCCTTCCTTATGTCTGTTTAGGTATGTGTGTTAACATTTTTGGTGTTCTTTATTTCCCTGTGTTTTCATTTATGTTCTGTGTGTTAGCATTCTTTGGCTAGGTGTTATCTTTCACTAGCCTTGAATTCTGGTTCCTTTAGTTCTTTACCCAGAGCTTGCATCCTGAGTTAACTCCTTCAGGGCCTTTCTCTGTTTCAGACAGTGTTAGTTATTTTATAAATAGCGTCTTTTTGAATTTTTTCCTAGTGTGCAGGAAAAACAAAATATAGGTAAAACTCTGTAAGTAAATAGGAAACCTAACAGTTGAAAAAATAAGATTACAGCCATATTAATCACAAAAAGAATTCAGGAAGTCTGGGTATGAAAAATGAAACAAAAATAAAAGATGTGTTTTACTGCCAGTAGAAATTCAGGCTTTGAAAAATTCAGCATCTGAAAGTCTACATGTGCTTAGGTATTGATGAATAAAACACATAGACACAGACTAGTGACTTTTCTGTCTGCAGAGGACAGAATAAGATACATCTCTTTATGTGAATATAAACTTGCTAATAGAAAAATCTAGAAACCTCAACAACAGAGAAGAGAAAGATGGACAGTAAAAGCACAAAAGAGCAGAGTCTAATTTCAGAGGCAAAGAGATCAGTCACTGAAGGACTGACTGCCTTTGGAGTTCTCATGTGACAGTAAAAGTTAAAGAGATATAAGGGTGCTGTGGCTGTCTCATGAAGACTGTCAAGACTTTAGAGGGTTGAGTCAAAAAGTCTGGTGGGCTTGATGGTGCTGGGTTAACAGATGGACTCGATGATCTTAAGGGTCTTTTCCGACCTAAATGATTCTGTGATTCTATGGTTCTATAAAGACAACATATGGACAGGCTTGACTTGAGAGGAGAGACACCATGTGGCAGTTCTACTAAAACCCTACGTGGAATGGATGCTCCATTACTGCACTTAGACAATGCTTTTGTCAGAAGATGGCAAGATTACAGGAGGAGCTCAGGGAGGGAAAGTGTCTGAGGCCCAGTCCTTCCTGCTGTACTTAAGTTAGGGTCAAAGTACCCCCAGAGACTGTCCATGAGCCATGGTTATCAGAGTTGAACTGCTATTGCTAATAGACAACCCTAAGCCAGCCACTTCTTTTGAGGGCCTCGCATTCAGCTTTTCTAGCCTTGCTGAATGCAAAATACCTGAACATTGATAATAAAGTTATGTGCTAAGGCACTTAAAAATCTGCTGACATCAGCCATTCAGATACCCGAGTACCTTTCTGTATGGACTGGAAGACTGAAGAGTTGGAAACTATTTACCAAATGTCACCCCATGTGGCTCCTACCCTAGCAGGGGAAAGCAGGAGGGCAGATTTCACTTTTTCATGTCTCTACTTTTTTGAGATCACTGTACATGTCTATTATAGTGTGCCTGGGCTTTTGTAATTAAAGCAATAGTCTGAAAATTGAAAATGGAAGAGTACTGCTCTCCCCTAATTGTGCACTAATACCTGTTATTAGGAAAGAACATAATCTTCTGAGTCCCTCAGATAGAGATTTAAAAAACCTTGCAGCTTGTTAAAGAGCTTATCAGTGGTAATTAAAGCCTGGTTGAGCATACTTGCTTTTAAGAGACCCAGAAGGGCTTGCTCCATTTTTATGAAACAGAGATGCTGCCTCAGCACAAATCCCCACCTGATCAATGGCTTATGTGAGAAATCTATTAAACAGCCCTTACTGGAATGGTGGAGGCGGCATCTCTTGAAATGTCTGACTATTGCAATGTCCTATTAATTTTATAAAAAATACTTTGTGAACAAGCAGGGATGAAACACAGGGCAGATAGCTGTTCCTAATTAAAATGAAAATTGACCCACAGGAACTGTCAGGCAGGAATTGATAAGTGTCATTGGCTTTTTAGAGATAGATTTGCAGTATTTTGGTCATTGAGATAGTTTGTGGTGCAGGAAAAGGAGGATATTAATGATATTAAGGATATTAATGAGGAATCCCATTCATGTTCACAGTGTTGTTTTCCTTTCTAACGTCTCTGGGTGTCACCCTTCTCTGAAACCCAAACAAACCACAGTTTACCTCTGAGATTTTGATGTCTGCTGCTGTCTATCAGGCCTTTACCATGTCTCCTCTAACTCATTACAGATTACACTGCCAATACCATCTGGAAAACTTGGAAGCTTCATCCCTGCATTTATTCATACTGGAATCTCCTTGCACAGTGGAGGTGTGCACTCCCCACAATCAAGTCTTCCCTCTTTCAGTGGAGCTACTCTCGTGTAGTTCCTGCAATATTTCTCATAATGTCACAGCTTAATCCCAGACAGACAGACAGTGCCAGAAGTCAGTGCAGAATTGGGAATTATCTCAGGTTGCTTCACAAGGGTGATTCTTCAAAAGTATTTATAGAATTGAGTAACAGACAGATGGCATTTTCCCCCACTGTTAGCCTGGAGTGTGTAATCCAGGTAGACAGAGGAGAGCTTGAACAGTCATGGTTGGTGGTGAACACCACAACAATCACATCCATCCAAGATTTCCAGATGCTTCATTTGTGTGCCAGTAGGATTTCTGTTAGTGTGACTGCACTAAGGTAACAAAGTCATAAACCATCTGTATTTAATTAATTTAGCAATAAATAAACATACAGAACTCAGAAGATCTAAGTGGAATAATTGCTCAGCTCCTATGAAGGGTGAGTAATTAATTTTGCGATAATTATTATCAAACCACAGTGAGCAGAGAGATTGTTTTTCCTGCTTTGAATTGCCTCCTTCCCTCCGAGTCTGTATTTCAATGAAGGTCTTTTATTGTTTAATGTATCTGCCATCATCTGGCGTCAGGGTAATACCAGGCAGATGCAAGCATTCTTATTTTATTATTGTATTAGTTTTCTTTTGTTTGCCTTGGGAAAGATGTTTTAATTGCTAAGGATAAGGACAAATACACAGATCTAGGAGCTGAAGAGGAATGAAAACAATGTCAATATTTGCATGACTGAGAAGACAATCTGTTCATATAGTTCTGTAATTCGTTATCATTTATGACTGAAAAAAGCTGACAAAAATAAGAGAATAAAATATCAGGGGAGAGGGGGAGGGTTGTGAAGAACTACACAACCTCTGTATTATGGGGATCTGGAAGAACTAATAGCAGGGAAGGGGGAAACCAAGTGCCAAACATTAATCTTAGTGCTGCTGGCTACAGCTCTGATTTCTGATGGCAGGAGGGGTCTGAGCCATACTACTGAATGCCATGAGCATTCTGATGATGTCTGATCCCTCCAAAACCTGCTTTGGAGGGCAAAGGCCAGACTTAAAATTGGAATAAAAAGAAAACAGATTTTAACAGGGGATGAATAAATCAGCATTCGCTATGTAGATCTCAGTTCATCAGTCAACTGCAGGTCCTGCTTGGATGCCTCTGGCACGACTGAGGCACTCGGAGAGCACTGCACCAAGCAGGACTGCTGAAGTGATGGTGAAATTGTACCCTTCACTGGTGGGGAGTTCTCTGTCAGAAGATTGTGATCAAGCCATGGCTCCCAAAGGGTGGCTTACATTGAACAAAAAACCACACAAAATTTCTGTGGTTGGAAGGCACATCTGGAAATCAATTTGTCCAAAGTGCTATGCAGACACTGCCCAGCTAAAGCAGGTTACCCAGGACAATATCCAGTCAGGGCTTGAATGTAACCTTATCTTGTGTTTAGCCACTCTCATAAACTGATTTTCTTGTACTTTTTGTGCTTTTTGCCTCTCACCCTTTATCACAGAGGAAAGTCTATCTATAACTTATCTACTCCATCTTATCAGGTATTTATACATGTGGATAAGATCCCTCCATAGTCTTCTTTTCTCTGGATTCATGTGGAATCAACCAACGAGAGATCAGACACCACCAGCCGTGCTCAGAAACTTCTCAGAGCAGTTCAGAAGGTTGCACTGTCACCTTGACTTTAAAAATTATCTGATGCTGTATCAACATGCTTACATTCCCATATTCTTTAAGTTCTTTATATGAATAATGTGTGTTATCACCATCTGATAAAAGTACTGTGCATTATTTCAGTGTCATAAAAAGGATTTAAACAATAGTTTTGTGTTTTCTTCACACCTCATCTGCCTTTCTTCACTGTGCAATGACAAAGTAAGAGACAAAGGACACACTGAGCCATGAGATCTGACAGATTTCAGTTTTGTTTCAAGATATAATCATCAAAATGCAGTGTAACATAATTAATCTGCATAGGTTCATCCTCAGCATTTCTTTAGAAAATGTGTTAATTTGACTTATTATCATCATTTAGCTTCTGTATAAAAAATTTAAAAAGGGAAATGTATTTTGATAAATATAGAAAAAATTGTTAATATGGAAATCAGCTTATCCCAAGTGGGAAAATGCCTTATTTGCATTCAGATTCTGTTTCTGCTGTCTCTTCTTTTGTTTCCAAAGTGACAAATGGTCTTTCTCTCCTCCCCAGCACTTTCAGAATCTCATTAAAAGGTGAAGAAATAAGGCTTGAATGGCCCCATGGCCTTCTTTCCTTTGGGGGTCACATGCAGAACACAATTCAATCTGGCATGCTGGCGTATTTTATCAAGGCTTTTTTTCATCAGGAGGGGGTAGAATAGTAGAGAGTGACCCAAAACACTGATGGTACAATACACATAACGATACACATGCCATTACTCTCAGCAATATATTCCGATAGCAGACAGATTGCCGTATAATTTTCCCTCAATGAAAGGAAGTTTCAAAAATTAATGGCTCTATCATGGGCATGAGTTCCACATATTGCATTTTGAGTAATGAGGTTTCTTACTGATTTAACATTCTTATTTGCTGCACAAGATTTAATAACAGAAGACTGGTTTGTTTTTTCCTAGTTTACTTTACTCCTGTTTTAATGTAAAAAGTACAGGTAAGAGCAGCATGACATTTAAGTGATTAGTAACTCTGAAAAATACTTGTAGCTTATAGCAGTCATAGAAGTTAAAGCTGAGAGGCAGAGAATTTCATGGTTGGAAATAAATGGACAGGAGCCAGAATTACTATTAAGCATAAGGATCCCTTCAATGTCTGTCACTGGAAGAGAAATCTAAACAGAAATGGAGCTCATCCAAAAATTGCTTTCACAAGCCTGACAAATCTATATCCCACTTTCCATTTGGGAAACATCTTGGAATTTTCAGTGACAGACATGCATCAATATTAAGGTCTGAAATAGCATTTTGTGCATTTTTGCCTTAAATATTTCAGCAATTCCATTATGGGCTCCTTCAGAGAAAT
The DNA here is from genome assembly GCF_003031625.1 of Empidonax traillii. Taxonomy (NCBI): domain Eukaryota; kingdom Metazoa; phylum Chordata; class Aves; order Passeriformes; family Tyrannidae; genus Empidonax; species Empidonax traillii. The sequence goes on along the minus strand of NW_020955230.1, from coordinate 763,403 downwards.
AAACCAACAGCTGGTCCCTTTTTACGTAAATGAAAAGCTAATGTGACAAACTGTCATAGTCAGTTATTGCTGCTCTGAGTGAAAAAAACTTCATCAGATAATGTGATATTGACTTGATTGTCAGCAAATTTCTTCCAGAACCTTATGCCTTTCATTCTTCTACAAAAAAAAAAAAAAAAAGCTGTGTTCTTTGCTTATATGGTTGCTGAGGAGGACCAACAAGCATTAACTGATATCTGCAGAGCTATAACAGTATATACCAGCTATGAAAATTACTTTAATATTTTTAGAGAAAGCTATTTACAACAATAAAAATATTCTACAAGTCTTAGAATATTTTTTCATCCATTTAGAGACCTGCAATAAATGCTGGAAAGCCATTACTAATGCTATGTCAACAATTTGCTGACACATGCTGTCCAAGTTTAACTTGGCATGAAATATCCGTTTGTCTGTCTGAGTTAACCCCAGGCCTTCACTGTACTGTTCCAATTATGACTCTCTCTCATTCAGATTTCTTCTGGAAATTAGACTCTTGGATGGGGGGAAAATGGTATTTTATCAGTTTCAGCTTGTAAGCTATTTGCATGCCCCACATAGGACACAGTTCTTTGCATGACTGGATGAGGGGAGACATCATTGCAGTTACAGCTTCCTGTAAGGAAGAGGGGGGGCAGACACAGATCTCTTTTCTATGGTGACCAGTGACAAGGCCTGAAGTTGTGTCAGAGGAGGTTTAGGTTGGATATTAAAAAAAAAGGTTCTTCTCACAGATCGGGCATTGCACCCCGACCCCAGGGGTTCCCTGGGCAATGGTCATAGCACCAAGGCTGACAGAGCTCAAGGAGCGTTTGGACGATACTCTCAGGCATGTGGTGTCACTCCGGAAATGGTCCTGTGCATGGATGATTTCCTTCCAACTCATCATATTCTGTGATTCTGTGATTTTTTGCTTGCTATATCCTGAAGTCAGAGATGACTAGACCTGTTTGATGCTGGCATCAGTACCAGAGGACATTGTGAGAGGCACCTGTGTGTGTTAAGAGCAGGTGAATGATTTGCTGTGCATGGTAGCAGAGCTCAAGGATGAGGTCGAGAGGCTAAGAAGCATTAGGGAAAGTGGAAGGGAAATAGACTGATGGAGTCACATCCTTTCAACCCCCAAGGAAGTCCAGCAGGAGAGAGTGATGCCCTGCCCCTCCTGCCGTCAGCAGATGGAGAAAACCGAGTGGATGGGGGGGAATGGAAACAGGTCCCTGTTTGGAGAGGTAAAAGAACACCCTCTCGACCCCCATCACCTCCACAGGTGCCCTTGAACAACAGATATGAGGCCCTAGACTCAGAAAGTCAAGTAGAGGTCAGGCAAGAGGAAGCACTTTCTGCAGGTTTCACCCTGTCTACCAGACGGGTTACAACTACAGCTAGAAGGAAAAAAAGAAGGATAGTTGTAGTCAGTGACTCCCTTTTGAGGGAAACTGAGGGCCCTATATGTCGACCAGACCCATCCCACAGGGAGGTTTGCTGCCTTCCCTGAGCCACGGGGCAAAATCTCCATTGGTAGGAGATTTCGTGAGCCAATTCAGACTATCCACTGTTGGTAATCCAGGCTGGCAGTGATGATTTTAATAGAAGAAGTGCCAGGGCAATCCAAAAGGATTTCAAGGCACTGGGTAGATCAGTTCATGGGACAAGTGCACAAGGTAGTATTTGTCTCAGCTCCTGTCCTTGCTGGAATAAATGAGGAGATGAATGAGGAGAAGAGTAGGAAAGCCTGTCTTATCAATAGGTGGCTAAAGGATTGGTGCCACTGTAAAATTTTGTTTTTTTTGACCATGAGGCAAACTCCATAGCACCTAGTCTTCTTAAATCAGATAGGCTCTATGTATCTAGGAGGGACAAAAGGACTGTAGCCCATAAATTAGCAGGGCTCATCAGGAGGGCTTTAAACTAGGTTTGAAGGGGCAAGGAATTGAATCCAGGCTCTCCAAAGAGAAGCCCAGGGATGAAAAGCCCGAGTTAAGAGTAAAATCAGCAGCCCAGCTGAAGTGCATGTACACTAATGCATGCAGCACGGGCAACAAACAGGAGGAGCTGGAAGCCATCGTGCAGCAGGAAAGCTGTGACATAGTTGCCATCACAGAAATGTGGTGGGATGACTCGCATGACTGGAGTGCTGCCATGGATGGCTACAAGCTTTTCAGAAAGGACAGGCAGGGTAGGAGAGGTGGAGGGGTGGCTCTGTATATTAGAGACTCTCTTGACTCTGTAGAACTTGAAGTCACCAATAATAAGGTTGAGTGTTTGTGGACCAGAATCAGGGGGAAGGCCAACAAGGCTGACATCCTAATGGAATTCTGTTATAGACCACCCAAGCAGGATGATTGTGAGAAATGAATGAAGCGGTTTTATTACAAGCAGGGTTTCCATAATTTCCTGGTGGTGGGAAGTTTTTTTGTGTGTGTGATCAGGGGTGTTCTGCAGTTCCTGTGGCTGCAGTTCTGTTACAGCCACGACCTGTTAATAGTTATAATCATGTTACTGTTGTTTGCTATTGCTGTGTGAAGGCGAACCGGGAAGCCTGTAAGGCAATGAGACCAGCCAGGGCTCATTGCCAAGGGACCATGCGGCCGGGACAGGGAAACAATCTGATAGGATGG
>NW_020955230.1:756854-758239 GCF_003031625.1 Empidonax traillii | reverse complement strand
TCATTCTCAGTTTAATCTCGGATCACTCAGTTTACTTACATAGTCATTAAAATCTTTGGGTTAGGAACTGCCATTCGAGATATGCTGTTGAGGTTTGTGTGAGAGATGGTGAGAAAATGTGGAAAGGGGGCAGGAGTTGATTTGCTTGCAAGTTACTTATTGGTGGCAGTTGAGATTTTAGAAAAAGTTAGTTATTATTGTTGCCACATTGGCAGGGGAGAGTTATTTTGTGATTGATTGCTACTTAGCTTTCTAAACTTCTTTATGCCTGCAAAGTTTGATTTAATGCAAAAACCTCTCGCTGTGTGCCTGGTACAGAGGGGAGTGCTGAAGAGAGGTTGCTAATCGAAGTAGCCCTGGGCTAATTTTACTTCTCAAGTTGTGTCCTTCCGTGTGGGGGAGGCAGGGAAAGCAGAGGTTTGGAGGGATTCTGTCAGGGTTTTGGGCTTGGCAGAGTGGTTTGGAGTGTGGGGAGTCTTGGCCATGCATGGAAGGTCGGGTCTTTTTGGTGCCGTTCTAGTAGTGGTTTGGGATATTGATTTGATCTGCATTAGTGGTGGTCGCAGATCGGGTTTCCCGCGGCCAGAATCTGCCGTGGTTGCGTACGGGGGAGGGCCGTGATTGAGGGGTGGATTCTGGTGCCGCAAGGGCTGCAGAAATCGCGGTATACCCATGTAAAAGAAGAACAGGACTGAAAGGGAGGTGGGGGCAGGAGTGCCAGAGAGAGTCGTTAGGCTGGAACAATACCGATCTGGACAGTCGCCGTGGCGGCTGCTCAGACAGCAGGACCCCGAACAGGGCCCGGGGAAGAAACACCTTGTATTGTCCTGTACCTTGCAGACAAATCTTTAAAAATTGCTGAATGAATTTTTGTATCAAACGTTTTCCTATTGCAGCAAAGAGTTTTGGTAAAACGAGCAGAGGAGGAAAGAAAAAGCTGCTTTTAAGACTAAAGTTCTACCTTTGTAAGGAGAGAGATGAAGTCTAAGAGATAATACAAAGAGAATCATCAGTTGCCTAGTAACCAAGTAGAGGCCTTAATCACTCCAGCCAGAAAAATTTTCAAAGTTTAACAGCTGGGTAGAGAAGACGCCCTTGTCTTCTGTCCCTGTCCTACGGGGGTTTTTCCTCCACCAAATGTATTACATCTTTAAAATTACTTTTTCACTGTATCTCAGTACCATGGAATGCACTAGGTGTAGCTTTAACGCAGAATCTTACAGAATGTGTTGCCGAGCAATAAAGACACTGTTACAGAGTGCCTTGCTTGCACCGAAGTTGGAACAGGCGGTAAACAAGCTGGGGGGGGAACAGAGAAAATAACATTTTTACTGCGGCTTGCTACTCAAGCAAAGGCTGCTTCTAATCACACAGACTGCTTCAAA
>NW_020955230.1:746680-754335 GCF_003031625.1 Empidonax traillii | reverse complement strand
GTTATAATCATGTTACTGTTGTTTGCTATTGCTGTGTGAAGGCGAACCGGGAAGCCTGTAAGGCAATGAGACCAGCCAGGGCTCATTGCCAAGGGACCATGCGGCCGGGACAGGGAAACAATCTGATAGGATGGTTAAAACAACCAATGGACTGGAAAAGAGAAGTGTGAGCCTGCCCTGAGAGAACCAGTCAGGCTCAAGAAAAGGCTATATTGCCTTTTACGGAAGAAAGAAAGCAGAGCAGAGCTGAGCATGGGAGGGACAAGGGAACAGTTATGCAAATTGAGAGACCTTAAAAGAACTGCCCCCCCCCCCCATCTCGGTGTGTTCTCAGGCCCTGGCACGAGGCAAACCTGACCGCACCCAGCGCGCGCTGAAAATAAAAGTTCTTTGTTTCACTTTATTTGGCCGTCTTCGAAATTTTAATTTGAGATATTTCTCACAATGATGAAAGGGATGAATTGTTCTATAAGCATCTGGCGAGTGTCTCAAAATCACCAGCCCTTGTTCTTGTGGGTGACTTAAACCTGCCGGATATCTGCTGGGAGCTCAATACTACAGAGAAGAGGCAGTCTAGGAGATTCCTGGAGTGCACGGAGGATAATTTCCTGCTCCAGCTGGTAAATGAACGTACCAGGGGTGGGGCCCCACTAGACCTGTTGTTTACAAACAGAGAGGGGCTGGTGGGAGATGTGGTGGTCAGAGACTGTCTGGGCCACAGTGACCATGAAATAATAGAGTTTGCAATACTCAGGGATACAAGGAAGGCCACCAATAAAACCTCCACACTGCACTTCCGGAGGGCAGATTTTGGCCTGTTCAGAAGACTGGTCCAGAGCATACCCTGGGAAACCACCCTTGAAAACCCCGGGGTACAGGAGGGATGGAACTGCTTCAAGAAGGAAGTCTGGAGTGCACAGGAACAGGCCGTACTAGTGTGCCCAAAGGCAAGCCAGCAAGGAAGACGACCAGCTTGGTTGAACAGGGAGATTCTGAAGGAAATCAGGGATAAAAAGAGAGCTTACAGACTATGGAAAATAGGGCTGGCTACTCAGGATGAGTTTAGGAGTATAACTAGGTCATGCAGAAAGAAAATTAGAGAGACAAAAGCGCAATTTGAAGTCAATTTGGCTACTTCTGTTAGGGATAACAAAAAGCGCTTCTATAAATACATTAATAACAAAGGGAGGGGCAAGGAAAAGCTCCATTCCTTGTTGGACTTGGAGGGGAACATAGTTAACAGGGATGAGGAGAAGGCTGAGGTACTTAACACCTACTTTGCCTCAGTATTCACCAGTAGGACAGGTGGCCCTTGGGACAACTGGCCTCTGGAGCTGGCAGACAGGGACAGGAAGCCGAACAGCCCCTCTGTATTCCAGGAGGAAATAATCAGTGACTTACTGAGCCACTTGGATCCATACAAGTCCATGGGACTAGATGAGATTCATCCTAGGGTGATGAGGGAGCTGGCAGAAGAGCTCACCAAGCCGCTCTCCATCATTTACCAACAGTCCTGGCTCACTGGGGAGGTCCCAGACGATTGGAAGTTGGCAAATGTCACGCCAATCCACAAAAAGGGCTGCAAGGAGGACCTGGGAAACTATAGGCCTGTCAACCTGACATGAGTGCCTGGCAAGGTTATGGAGCAGATCATCCTGAGTACAATCACACAGCACCTACAGGATGGACAAGGGATCAGAGCCAGCCAGCACAGGTTTAGGAGGAGCAGGTCCTGTTTGACCAACCTGATCTCCTTTTATGATCAGGTGACCCACCTGGTGGATGAGGGGAAGGTTGTGGATGTGTCTAGCTGGACTTAAGCACTCTGTGCTGGGTTAGGAACTGGCTCGAGGGCCAGGTCCAGAGAGTGCTGGTGAACGGGGCTGCATCCAGCTGGCAGCCGGTCACCAGTGGTGTCCCCCAGGGATCAGTGCTGGGACCAGTCCTGTTTAACATCTTTATCGATGACTTAGATGAGGGGATTGAGTCCATCATCAGCAAATTTGCAGATGACACCAAGTTGGGAGGGAGTGTCGGCCTGCCGGAAGGCAGGAGGGCTCTGCAGAGGGATCTGGATAGACTGGAGAGATGGGCTGACTCCAGTGGGATGAAGTTCAACAAGGCCAAGTGTCAGGTCCTGCACTTTGGTAACAACAACCCCCTGCAGCGCTACAGGCTGGGCACAGAGTGGCTGGAGAGCAGCCAGGCAGAAAGGGACCTGGGGGTGCTGATTGACAGGAGGCTGAACATGAGCCAGCAGTGTGCCCAGGTGGCCAAGAAGGCAAATGGCATCCTGGCCTGGATCAGGAACAGTGTGGCCAGCAGGAGCAGGAAAGTGATCCTTCCCCTGTACTCTGCATTGGTGAGGCCACACCTTGAGTATTGTGTTCAGCTCTGGGCCCCTCAGTTCAGGGAGGATATTGAGGTGCTGGTGCGGGTCCAGAGAAGAGCAACGAGGCTGGTGAAGGGACTTGAGCACAAGTGCTATGAGGAGAGGCTGAGGGAGCTGGGGTTGTTTAGTCTGGAGAACAGAAGGCTTAGAGGTGACCTCATCACTCTCTACAACTCCCTGAGAGGAGGTTGTAGCCAGGTGGAGGTCGGTCTCTTATCCTGGGCAATCAGCAATAGGACAAGAGGGCACGGGCTTAAGCTCTGCCAGGGGAGGTTTGGGTTGGATATTAGAAAGAAGTTCTTTACAGAGAGAGTGATCAGGCATTGGAATGGCCTGCCCAGAGAGGTGGTGGATTCACCATCCCTGGAGGTTTTTAAGATGAGGCTGGATGTGGCACTGAGTGCCATGGTCAAGGGGTTGGGTCAAGGGTTGGACTTGATGATCTCAGAGGTCTCTTCTAACCCAGTTAATTCTATGATTCTATGATTCTATGACTCTGTGATTGACACAGGAATTCCTTGGAACTCTTCCAGACCGAGGAACAGCCAGAAAAACGACACAAGACGAAAGTGTCTCAAGAATCTCTGTGTGTATGTGTGTGTGTGTATGTATGTGTGTGTGTGTGTCTGCGTGTGTCTACATGCACATGAATGTGGGTTTTTGGAGGTTTGGCATGCAGCACTGATTACACAGAACTGTAAGGTTCAGGTTACTTTAAGCCACCTACAAGCACATCAGCTCCCAGTAGTTATTTTGGATTGCAAAAGTCAGGCTGTGGAAACCAGTAAGGTCTATGCACAAAGCTACTTCTACACTAGGACTTTGCAGGTTGTTGTGAATGACTGTTTTAAAGTCTCTTAAAGAATCACTGGCAAACATATCAGCCAAAACAGGTTTAATATTAAAATGAAAGCATGACAATATTGGTTGGCAATATTCACTCTACAACTTTCTAGATAGTTAAAACACACAGAAGGAAGCAAACAGAAGTCCAAAATCAATCAATCCAAACTGAAACAAACCCAAAACTATCTACGTGGAGGCTAGAGAGGGGTTGGAGAGAGTAACGGGAAAGGGAAGGGTAAACAATAGGAAAGGATAAGGATAAAAAGGAATATGGAAGACCCTCCTGTTGGGTCACAAGGTTCAGAGTATATCCCCATGCCTAGCAGTTATGCTGAAAGTGCCAGCAGCACTTCAAAACTTAAACAGTACTCAAACTTAACAGCATTGACTCTTAACAACACTTAGCACTAACAGCACTTAATTGATAACCTACGTTAAACAATTTAGCAAAGGATTCATAATTATTTACTCTATACAACACAACAATCATATTTATTAACTCTACTCTAACACAACAGTAACTTACTAACTTAAGGCCTAACTTAAAAATCTAAAGTACTTCAGAATCTAAGAGAGCACCATTTGCTATAGCATATTCACACTTGCATGCTCACAGGTATAATGGGTATAATAAGGTACGCCTGTTGAAAAATTACTCTCAAATTCAGTGAAATACTGAGGGCTGAGCCTCGAGGAGTGGAAATATTAGCCCAGGATCATTGTTTGGTGCTGGTCCTGCAGTATAGCAAACTTGAGAGTTGGCTGGCTCCAAGAAGCCCCACTCAGAGGGAGATTCCTGGTTGCAGCCTGCTGTGGTCCAGGAGAGCTCAAAGGGTCTCATTTTGGACCATTGTTTATAAGGTCACAAAAGAGTTGTCTTTAGTTATAGTAATTTACCATCCTGTCCTCCATTCAGGTTGATAACATCTGCACCACAGATTACACAGAATTGTGAAGTTGACATTACTTCGGGCCACCTACAAGCACATCAGCTCCCAGTAGTTATCTTGGATTCCATAAGTTAGGCTGTGGAAACCAGTGACGTCTATGGGGACAGATAGTGTTTCTGATAAGCTCAAGGGGGGTTCAGCCCAGTGCTTTTTGTCAAGACAAAGGCCTAAGAAGCATTTTTCAGATCATTGTGCGACCAGGGTAGTAGGTGGTGCAACACCAAAATCCACCATGTGACCTACGGCAACTTCTCTTCCTTCACAGCATGGCAGTCTGGGTGCCTTTTTCCTCTCTGCCTATAAACAGAGATTTACTATGTTCCAATTTTAAACTGAGGGAAATTTTCAATCAGGTTACCTAAACATTTTTTTTAAGACTGCTTTGAACATGATGGAACAATATTATATTCAAGGAGGTCTGTACAACAGTGCTACCTATACACACCCTAACATATAAAACAATATTCAACAATAAGCCTAATCCAATAGAAATCAGCAAAATTACAATAGGGTGCAACAATAGATGTAGAATTTCTGCTGTGGTCAGTGATCACCTTAACAAAATATCCCACAAGTGATGTTCTCCATTTCTCAGCATGCTTTCCAAGACACAGTGTATTTCTTCTTTGTCGTGATGAACAGTAATTAGAGTCCTGTGTCAATTGCTTCAGATGTGTTCCATAAGTCGACACAGGTCTTGGTACTGCAGTAATTTTTTTCACCAGTGCAAAGGTAATTCCAATGGGGATGCGCAGTAAATCTTGATAGGATGCTTACATGGACTGTAGTAATTCATGAGTTGTGGCAGGAATAGTTGAAGTTGCATCCCCTAATTTTGGAAAAAATTCAAACAGAAATGTTTGAGAGATTGCTTATTTCTATAAACTTAATGAGCATTTCTCAGATCACAGTGTGGTCTCAGGTGGAGCTGGTGGCAGGGCACTACCACACAGGTCACTTGAAAACAAACTTATCTTTTTATTTTTACTTCTATTTCCACAGACAACAAAAGAAAAAATTGCTGGAATTGATGCAAGTCATCCAGCTTTAAAAAGTCTAGACCCACTGTACTGAATCTGTCTTAACTGGAGTTCATTTCCCCATAGCAGCCCTGACAGTGCTGTGCTTTGGACTAGTAGCTAGAAGGGTGTTGAAACACAGCAGTGTTTTGACTGCAGCTGAGCCGGGCTGGCACAGCATCAGCACTGTACCATTCCTTCTGGGAGGGGACACAGCTGGGCCAGCTGACACAAACTAACCAACGGGATATTCCATACCATATGAGGGAGCTCAGATACGAAAGCTAAGGCAAGGAGCAGGAAAGCAGGCATTTGTTGTCTCCAATGGCTGCCTACTGAGGAACCATTACGCATGCTGGATCTCTCCTTCTCAGAAGTGGCTGACCATCTCTGCTGATGGGAAGTAGAAAATAAACCTTGTTATTTTTCGCTTTGCTTTTGTGCGTGCAGGCTTTCACTTTGCTTCTGCTTTAATAAACTGCCCTATTCCAACTCGCAAGTTGTTTTCCATCTTACACTCTCTCCTCTTCATGGCTGGGAAGGGGAGTGATAGAGTGGAACCAGAGTGGGCACCTGGTTCCCAGCCAAAATCAACTCACCACGCCCATAAATTTGGGTTGCTGAAATAACAAGGGTAAAAGGGCACCTCTAGTTTAAAGTCAAGCAAACAGGCTAAGCTGATCTGGGAGCCCCAGTTTTAACTCCAGTGCAAGCTGTTTGCCAGATTATCTTAAAAGCCTTTTTTTTTTTTTTTTTTTTTTTGCTACAAAGGCATATTTGACACTGCTGCACTGGGAAAGATATTTATGTGGAAAAAATGCTAAAACAGGGAATTTTTCTTGTGCACACCAACCCACATGTTCAACTTGATGAATGAATGATTTTGTAAGATATTTACCTTCAAGGAGGTGAATGTCCAGTCACTCTCTCTATAAAGAAGTTCTTCCTAATGGCACAGCTTAAGAGGTGTTCTGGAAGGAGCTGCAGGAGCTCTTTTCCTCATTCATTCCTGCCACTGTCTATCTTTAGGTCACCTAGAAAGAAAATTAGAGAGGCAAAAGCACAATTTGAACCTAATCTGACCACTTTCTGTTAAGGATAACAAAAAGTCTTTTTATAAATATATCAGTAGGAAAAGGAGGGGCAAGAAAAACCTTCATTCTTTGTTGGACAGAGGGAGAATGAGGAAAAGGCGGAGGTACTTAGCACCGTCTTTGCCTCTGTTTTCAACAATAAGACAGTTTGTCCTTAGGAGAAACACACTCCTGAGCTGGCAGACAGGGTTGGGGAGCCGCACAGACCCCCTATTATCAAGGAGGAAGAAGTAAGGGACCTGCTGAGCCACTTGGATCCTCACAAGTCTATGGGACCAGATGGGATCCATCCTGGGGTGATGAGGGAACTGGTGGAAGAGCTTGCCAAGCTCGACCCAATTGGGTCGAATCAACCAGCCTGTGCGTGTATGTGGGGGAGGGACCAGGTCGGGCCTGCAGCCTCATGGAAGCCTCATAGCAGTTATTGCAAGACATGTGGCTGGTGTGTCCATCAACAGTATGCCTGGTAGCCTATTAGTGAAATGCTTCTCCTTGGTCACATGTTACTCATGTGAATCTTTTGCCAAAATGTTTATTTTTTCACAAATTACAGGAGTTACTTGGGAAAAAATGTGTGGCTTTTTCTCTTTACGCAAACACAAGATATTAAGAACCAAAGGTGTGCAAAAGTACACTGAGGACTCTTAAAGTCCTTGGACTTGGGGCTTTCCAGTGGTGCCTCCATGGCATCATCCAGGGGCTCCAGGGTAGTATCCCTGTGTTCTTCTGTGTGCAGCCAGTGGTTCCTGAGGACTCAGAGTGGCAGCAGGTGCTGCCATACATGCACTTCAACCCCCAGGACTCTGGCCTGAGGAGTTCCACGTGGGCTGGGATTGGTGCCCAGGACCTTGCAGGAAAAGGCTGGCAGCATGTGCTGGAAATCTACAGTGAACCCCCATGGGATGTGGTGCTGGCAAAGTGGGAATGCAGAGCTAAGCTGGAAATCTGACAGATGAGCCTGGACAGTGACAAGCTTCATGTGCTCAAGATGCCCTGGGTATTGGTGATGCAGGAGGATGACGTGATGGAGCTGCTGCGAAGCACAGGTGCCCAGCGCTTGGTGGCTCAGACAGCCATGCTATGTGTCAACTCCATGTCCATGGGGAGCACCACACCCAGCATATCCTCTACATCTGCTCCCTGGCTGCAGTAGACTTGGCAAGGTCAGCGTGCTTGGAAAACTCAGCATCTCTCAGCATCTGTTGGTAACTGCCTTCAGGACACTTCAGCCCCAGCCTGCCAGAACTCATAAGTGCTGCCCTCTGCAAAAAAAAAAAAAAAAAAAAAAAAAAAAAAAAAAAAAAAAAAAAAAAAAAAAAAAAAAAAAAAAAAAAAAAAAAAAAAAAAAAAAAAA
>NW_020955230.1:740594-746560 GCF_003031625.1 Empidonax traillii | reverse complement strand
CATCATCATCATGGCTAGGCTTCGCGAACGAAGATTTGAGAGGGGCTCTACCCACGCTTGCTACAAGCGCACTGATGGCTAAAAAGGCCAATGCAAGATAGACAAGTCCAGTTGCAGAACGTACAGCAGAAAGACTCCCCAGGTGATATCAACAAGACACGATTCTTTCTGTGTTGTCTTTTCTCCTCGAGAGTGATCCTGCGTGTGTTCTCAAAAGCAGCAGCAGCGTTATAGATGGTGTGTCTCCAGGCCTCCCGACTGGAGGCCAGGGTAGACCAATGGTGGTGATCAATATGGCCAAGGCTGAGGGATTGTTTCAGGGAGTCCTTGTATCTCCTCTTCGGGGCTCCTCTCTTGAGGCAGCCAGTGGCAAGTTCCCCATAGAGCACGATCTTAGGGAGGCGATGGTCCTGCATCCTGGAGACGTGCCCTGCCCAGCACAGCTGTGTTCTCAGCAGCATGGCCTCAATGCTCGTGACTGCTGCCTGTTCAAGGACAGATGTGTTGGTCACATAATCCGTCCAGTGGATGTTTAGGATTGTACAGAGGCAGCGCTGATGGAAGCGTTCTAAGAGACGCAAGTGGTGCCGGTAAATGACCCAGGATTCAGATCCATATAAAAGAGTAGACAGTACAATGGCTCTGTAAACACTGACCTTAGTACTTTTCTTCAGGTGTTTGTTTTGCCACACTCTTTTATGGAGTTTACCAAAAGCTCTGTATGCCTTTGCTAACCTGTTGGCAATTTCAGCATCAATCTTACCGTCTGAGCAGATGATGCTCCCCAGGTAATTAAACTGTTGGACTGATTTGAGCTCTGTTTCACCAATGGTGATATGGGGATGATGGAAGACTTCCTGAGGTGCAGGCTGATATAAAACTTCTGTCTTCTTCAAGCTGACTTCCAGACAAAAAACTCAGCAGCCTCTGCAAAGCAGGATGTTAAACGCTGCAGAGCTACTTCTGTGTGGGCAACGAGAGCGGCATCATCAGCGTAAAGCAGCTCACGGACAAGATGATTTAAGGTCTTAGTGTGGGCCTTCAGTCGCCTTAGGTTGAAAAGGCTCCCATCGGTAGGATATCAAATGTAGACACTGTTTTCAAAATCGAGGTCTGCCGTGGCCCTTTGGAGCATCATGCTGAAGAAGATTGTGAATAAGGTTGGAGCGAGAACGTAGCCTTGCTTCACACCATTAGCTATTGGAAACAGCTCAGAAAGTGCGTCCCCATATCTGACTTGACCGCACTAGTGATATGGACTTGGTAATCCCTGGAAAAGGAAAAAAAAAGAAAAGAGAAAGAGAGGGAGAGGTACAAAAGGACAGAAGGGATAAATACATTCTATAAGCTGTCTCTAAACTTTGGGGGTAATCTCTCTATAATTCTACACAATTTAATGTAGGTTACCAAAAGGAAAGGCAACTGATTACCAAAAGGATTACCAAAAGGAAAAGCAGAGAAGTTAATACTAAAAGGACAATCACAGGACAATCATTTTGTTAAAAAAATCCCTGCTACTCTTGGGGACCACCCAAATAAAACGTCTCACCACTGTTGTTCTTCATTTTTTTCACTTATTCCACCACTCAGTGGATTTCTTCCACAACATGATGAACAGTAATCAGTGTCTTTTGTCCACTGTCCTGTGCTTGCTTCAACAGTTGCTTCAGGTCCTCCTGTTGAAGTACCTTTTTTACTGGTGTAAGGTTTATACCAGTGGTTGAAAGGTAAGGTTGAAAGGCTGGGGTCAGGGTTTAGTCAGATTTCGGCAAATGGTAATAGGCAACTGGAGACAAATAAGTAAAATTGCAACCCTTGACTTGAACAAATTTACAAACAGAAATGTTAGAGTGATTACTTATGTCTACAATAGGGTTGTATATACGTACAAATTCAAAAAGGGTTCTCATACAGACACATCCATTGGGCCCATACTCTATGCTCCAAGGGATAGAGAACAGCTCCACTGTGATTTTGTCCTGACAAAATTATTTGGTATAAGGTTATATAAAAGCAATGTGTTTTGTTAAAATAAAAAATTGTGGGGTTATTGTTAATGGAGTCATAAGAGACATTAACTAGTTACTACCCTGAGTGAATTTCCCTTTCAAATTTAGCTGCTTTATTCCAGGTTACCCTTTGAATTTCAGTGGAGAAGTTGCTTTCACCCCTTTTATTATTGCTGCCACAGTAAATTGCACCCAGATGTAATAAGCATGTGTGGTGCAGAATGTCCTATAGTTACCATACTGATTAAGATAAATAAAGAATTGAGGGTCCCCAGTCTCTGGGCTGAGCTTGTTGATATGTGAACCAAATTTGGCTCATGCTGACAATGATCCCACCTACAAGAAGGATAAGCTTTCCTTCAAGGATTAAGTTGATCTTGTGGGGTGCTGTGCTGATATAACTCCTGGTATCACTCCTGGGAAGAGAAAACAGTACAAGTCTCTGCAGTGTTTGTCCGGAGCCTTAGTGGCTCAAGTTGTTTAACAACTCAAACTAATGACAAAAGTCCTTTTTTTCCCCCTCAGAATATCTCTGTTATGCCTCTTTAAATGCAGTTAAGTTGAATAGTAAGGATTTCTTTGGTCCATCAGGGCCAGTTTGGCTTTGACATTTCTCAGGTGAAATCTCAACTTCACGAAGTGCTTGCTGCATTGCTGTTCCAGCCTCCCCCACCTTTTTGTAGGGGTCTCCTGTAATTAGAATTGTCCTCCATGAGTTAGATGCTCTTTTATTTTGAGCTACCAGTTCTGCAAAACTTAGAACAGCAGCAATTAAAAGACACAGAATATTGGGATTCAATTGCCTGTAATAAACAGTAAGCCATGACTTTCATGGGCCAGACAGGAGAAGGGAAGTGTGACTGAGTGACAGTACCTCTTTGCTCCAAATCTGTTACCACCCCATCAGTGTCCAAGTGTCTGATTTATTGTGGCTGTTGGGCTTGCAATATTGGGTACTGCAGCTATTAGTGGTGTCAAATAATTTAGAACTTCAGAAATTCCACCTTGCACCACAGCAAACATCCAGCACTGAGGTACACCAGCAATGCTTCAGTCAGGGAGTGCAGGCACTGCATGAAGCAAGCACACTGCAGCCTCTGAATTTCTTTCAGGGTTCTGGTTAATGTTTGACCAGAAGGACCACACGCTGCTGTCCAGCAAACACCAGGTTCCATAGTCCAGAACGCTGAAACCCAAAATGTTTCCACTGTGACCTTTAATTGAAAACCAGGTAACCAAGTTTCTCACCCAGGAGCCACAAATGAACCTTAGCAGCTCAGCAGAAAACACTTACTCCATTTACTGCAGGGATTTTAACTCTTTGCTGTCCAGATCACACAACCAGCTTCTCGGCATCCCACTGTGTTAACACTGAGTGTTGTGCTCTTGTATCTATTAGAAATGTTATTAATTGTTAATGAAACCAACTGTAATCTAAATGTCTGGGCCATTATTATGTATGCATTGATAGAACTCCACTTGCTGGATTTCGGTATCATTTGGTTTGTGGCCATAATTCTCTTGCAAATTAGCCATGTGAATCAGAATCTGTACAATGCCATGTGAACGAACTGGCAGCTTGCTTAAGCATCACCTCTACCCTTTCTTCCAGTTTTGTTTTTTTTTTTTTTTTCTCCTTTTGTTCCTATAACTGTTTCTGCAGCTGCTCAGCTTTCAATAACAGTGATAATCCAGCTGCTTCCTTCCCTTCTATTTCCTCTCTCAGATCTTGTTTCTTTCTGCTATGCTTTTCCAAATTCTCTAATAATTGTCTTTCCTTTTTCTCTAGCAGAGCAAATAGAAGCCATAAGTTTATTAACTTGGATTCTCAGTGTTTCTCTTGTCTCCCTCTCAGAAGCCAATGATGTCTTTTATACCTCATTCTCTGTGCCAGTTTTGTTTTTAGTGAGCCTTCTTAAATGTCCCAACTGCCAACCCCCACAATTAACAACATCAGCCTGTGGGGGCCATAGGAATGATAAGTCTCCTGGGACACCACTGGGGAATTCTAATTCCCATATCAAGCTGTTTAACTCATCTGTGGCAAGGGAATGCAACTTCTTTTTCTCCAGGCACCGTATTACCTTCTCAAGAATAGCAGTCATCAATTTATCCATCATTTCCAAGGGAATTCCCGTCTGCAAATCTTCCACCCACAACATATTCCATCGGGCACTAGGACCCTGCTGTTCCCCTTTGATCGGTCCACCTCCCTGCTGTGATTCCAATCTTCTGATTGCTATTCTTTGTTTACTAACTGTTCCTGTGAAACCCATCCTTCTGCCATAGCTAATTATCTCCTGAGCTATCCCCCCCCACCACCACGTAAAGGGTCTTTCCTGATTCCTTTGTCTTCCTCTCTGCAGGGTTAACACTCGCTCCAAGCGGTTCTGAAATTGTACCACATAGTGGTTTTTTTTCACATCCAGCAAACCTCTAGTCATGTGAGACACTGTATTTGGATTGGCAACCAATGACACAGGTGAGGGCTGTCCTGGAACCAGCTGTCTGTCATTCAACAGTTGCAAACATGCTGCCTTCTGTACACTCTGCATCACATGATCTATACTCAGGGTCTTGATCCCAACTGGATCAACCCTCTCTAAAGGATACAAGCTTCCTGCCCGGTAGGCAGCCCTCTGAGTTAAAGACCACAGCTCCCTCTGGTAACCCATCATTAAAAACACTCATCACCCCCACTTGGGCTGCTGCCTCAGACAACGTGATTCAATCACCACCCATCAGAGGCACTCTCTGAACGTATTCAGTTTCCTATTCCCAGGAAAGTCTGCTACACTTTTCCTGGAACTTTGCCATCTCAACTACCATATATGGCACTATTTTAGTAAGTTTGCTGGCCCTGACCATAATAGACTGTTTCAACTTTAATTAGCAGTTGTAATGTTACTTCCTCATCACCAGATGAGGACGCACCTGCACAGTGCAACTGTCTTCCAACTCCTTCACTGGATACAAAAAAACAGAGTTCTGAGACTGTATTTCTGTAAATGGTCCAGATTCTAAATCCTGCAATTGTTTCCATGAGTTTTTCTCTCTCTCATACACATCCTGAAGCTCTGCTTGAAGCCTCCAAGGAGCATCACGCTCAGCAGCAACAAATGCCTCAGCCTGCAGCCTATGCTCCTTTTCCTGGCTGCACTCAGTGACAAGCAAAGCCTCTGCCTGTAGCCTCCTCTCCTTTTCATAATTGTGCTCGGCAACAAGCAGCCCCTTTGCCTTCTTGTTATCATTCCTCTTCTTTTGGCCAGTAATTAAAGCCACTCCCAAAATCGCACACAAAGCTGCTTTACCTTTCCCCTTCCATACCTTTTGTTCACTTTACACCACATTTATCTGTTTAAGCACAGTGTCAGAGTTATACCAATTTCCATTTGCTCATTCCAGCCCGGGGGCAGTTGCACAAGCATTATATTCTCCCAACTTTTCCAAAACTGGGGTGTTTCCTGGATAGTCTTGGCTTACAACTGCTTGGGTCCCTCCTGGCTGTAAACAGCCAGTAGATCACTTCTCAGCACTCCCTGCCTGAAACTCATGGGTAGAGTGGTGGTATTTCGAAGGGACCACAGCATACTGTCCATGACACCAAAAATGTGAGGACCCACCTTAAGGGGAAGGAAGCAACCAAGATTTGTAAATTCTCATTGGTCAAAATGAATGATACAAGTCAGGGGGTCCTCAAACAATAATAATGTTCAATTAATAAATTACACACTTAGCACAGAAATTGGTATGTTAGTCCCTGACCTACTATGTAAGCACATAGCAGTGGATTTTGCATAAAGAGGTAGGGTGAGAGGGAAGAGAGGAATTAAAGAGAGATGAGTTAAAGAAAGAAAGAGAAGAAATAGGAAAAGAGAGAGAAATTAAAGAGGGAGAGAAGAAGAAAGGCAAGGCAAAGGGCAAGGCAAAGGGCAAGGGAAGGGAAGGGAAAGGGAA